>NC_044390.1:12942971-13242971 GCF_006542625.1 Nomascus leucogenys | reverse complement strand
CCTGCTTCAAAATGGACCCTCTTACTAGTATTAGTTCCATCTTTGGGGGAGATGGGGAAAGAGAAGACCCGAGCAGGTCTTTCTTCAAATTCTAACCACATTTTTGAATTAATATGATACCTGCCATCTGTTTATTTCCTGGAAGCTGGGAAGATTCGTTTGATATCCAAAAAGCCCTTTAGAAAGCCTAAAAAACACATGTAAAGACCGTGTAGTGATTTCCTATATCCAAGATTTCTGGTTTTTTTTTTTTTTTTTTTTTTTAATGTTCCCTGGACACTGGCAATGTTTTGGTCATATAGAGAAGGGAAAAATATTAAACCATTTTTATTTTAGCTGACCTTTACAGAGACAAGAAGTGATTTTGTCTGAATTCTCCGTTTTAGTTTGGGACACTAACAGCTGGGCAGGGATTTTGCTGAACACTTTGTGAGGTTTACACTCAACTTCCTTCTTCAGATTGCTATTTTATATTAAACCAATAGAGCACTGTTACTGAGACACCAGACTGCTGCAACTTCAAGAAGATCCTAAACCAAGTAACTTTTTCTGGACCACTCGAGTCTCCATGAATGTAAAAGTCTAATATACTTGAAAAATCCATTGCAGCCCAGGAGACATTACAGTGGGATGATCTACAATCAGACTCTCTGGATTTGAAGAATCTTCCTACCACTTACAAATGCTGTAAGTTTGAGAGACAATAGAAGAGACAGGTTAAGAATTCCCTCCCTCCCTCCCTTCCTCCCTCCTCCCTCCTCCTCCCTCCCTTCCTTCCTTCCTTCCTTCCTTCCTTCTTTCCTTTTCCCTCCTTTCTTTTTCTTTTCTTCTATTCTTTTTTTGAGACAGGGCCTTACTCTGTCACCCAGGCTTGAGTGCAGTGACACAATCATGGCTCACTGCAACCCCAACCTCCCGGGCTCAAGCAATCCTCCCACCTCAGCCTCCCCGGTGGTTGAGACTACAGGTGTGTGCCACCAACCCTGGCTAATTTTAGTATTTTTTTGTAGAGCGGGGATTTCTGCCATGTTGCCTAGGCTGGTCTCAAACTTTTTTTTTTTTTTTTTTTTTGAGACAGAGTCTTGCTCTGTCGCCCAGGCTGGAGTGCAGTGGCGTGATCTCACTGCAAGCTCCACCTCCCAGGTTCACGCCATTCTCCTGCCTCAGCCTCCCGAGTAGCTGGGACTACAGGCGCCCGCCACCACACCTGGCTAATTTTTTATATTTTTAGTAGAGACGGGGTTTCACCGTGTTAGCCAGGATGGTCTCGATCTCCTGACCTCGTGATCCGCCCGCCTCGGCCTCCCAGAATGCTGGGATTACAGGCGTGAGCCACCGCACCCGACCTGGTCTCAAACTTCTAAGCTTAACTGATTCACCCACCTCGGCCTCCCAAAGCGCTGGGATCACAGGCATGAGATACCACTCCCAGCCTAGAAGACTGCAGGCTTTAATCTCAGCATTTTGAGGGGCCGAAGCAGAAGGATATCTTGAGCTCAGAAGTTCAAGATCAGCCTAGGGAATACAATGAGACCCCGTCTCTACAAAAAAATAAAATAAAATAAAGTAAAATAGTACACGCTTTGGAGCTAGACTGCTTGGGTTGGAATCCTGATTCCATGATTTACTTGGTGGGTGATCTTAGGGAAATTCTTCAAACATTTGGGCCGCAGTTTCATGATCTGTGGCATGGATATCATAATGGCATCTATCTCTACATGTTGAGGAGACTAATACAATAAGTTGATACACGTCAGATGCTTTGAACAACACCCAGCACAGAGTAAGTGCTCAATAAATGTTCGTTATAGTGATGCTATTATTCTTTCCCAAATGTTTGCACTTCTGCCAAAGCAATGGCAAAATCAATCAATAAAGGGAGCTAACCAAGAAAAACTCTGGGGAAAGTGCTGAATTTGGCAAAACTGGGAATCAGGCAGCTCATATTCTTTGGCTTCCACTCTTCATTTTGCTGTCTCCTGTGAGTGTCCAAGTTTCTCCTGCAACACTGCACCCAAGCTCAAAATTATTTTCTGTGCTCCCCTTCACACCTATCCTCATCAATCAACTTTTACCCACACCAGTTCTGTTCTCTGAAGACTTTTGCTCTGAACCAGATGAGAAAAAATATCAATCAAATTTGTTTTAAGGTATTAATGAATACTGACAAGTTAATGTTATGCTTTTGAGATAGTATGTGTGCATTTTAAAAATAAAGATTACCTTATTACCAGGAGAAGCTACCAAACCTGAATAGGTAACATGCAGGGTGAGTAGGTATGATAGTTTGGGGCAGGTCAAACATTTGGTTCTCCGTGAATCACAGATAAGCTGCTATTTAGACAATCCATAGAGCTTGTCCTAGAGTTAACTGTTTAATACATAGGGTTATAGACAGACCCAGGAGCTAAAGTGGAACGCGCTGTGCTTAAACACAATGTTATTAGGTTGGCAGGCCTGGCATCAAAGCCCTAGTGCTACTGGTCCCACAGTTCCCGGGCCACTGTCAACAAGTCATGACAAACTGGACAAGCCAAATCTTTCAGTCACATCTGATTTTCCTGAAGACACAGATACACCTGCCAAAGATGTTCCAGGCAAGAAAGCCAAGACTGCAGGATAGAGCTAGCAAATAGAAAAAAATGGCAAAGGCCCAGCACCAACCTTCATCAATTAGTATAGCTCTGGGATAGGTAGCTTTCTGAATTAGAAAAAAAGGCCAAGGGTAAGGGGATTTGAGTTCTAATCTAACTTTACTATCAGTCTTTAAGAAACTCATTTCACTTTATTTTTGAGGGCCCTAGTTGTAAAACTAGGGAAGAGATGACTGAGAGGACTATCTCCTCATCCTCCTCCAGTCAAAGGTTCCAACGGGATTCTGTGGAACCCTTAAAGCCCCACAGAACAATTTAAAGGCCACTACAACGGAAGGCAATAGAGTTTCTTAACCAATGGAAGTTATGGGGAAATCAAGATGCTGAGGTTAATCTAAGGGAGGGGAAAGTCATATGGAACAAAGTGGAGAGTAAGAAGATTGGATACAAGATCACCAGCTGGAGGTTTTCATAGCAAAAACATAGTCATATAAGATAAGGTAGGCAAGTGACCCTCAGCACTGGCTGCACCCTCAGGAGATTTTTTTCTTTTTTTACATCGATGTCCAGGCTTTATCCCAGAGCAGTTATATGAAACTGTCTGGGTCTAGGGTCTAAGCTTCAGTACAAAAAGCTCTTCATGTGATCCTAATGGTGATTCACTGGTAAAAACCATCAGTACAGTTTTTGTTTTTGTTTTAGCAACTAAAAGAAAAGCCTGTATGTAAGAGACTTCTGAAGTTCCCCTGAGAAAATTGCCAGCTAATTAGATAGGAGAGAGAAAGGTCAAGAAAGACTCTACAACAAACTAAGGAGGGAGATTGCCAAAGAGAATGGCAAAGTCATGACAGAAATCTTGGAAATGGTGGACAGCAAATGGTTTTAAGGAGGAAAATGAGTTTGAATTGAATTGCATAGCAGGATATCTGAATGATTCTATTGCTTTACAAAGTAATCATCAGCACCATTACAACTACAATTACATTATATTACAATTACATAATTGACCATTACAATTCAAGGGTCAATATAACCCTTGAGTTGACTATTCATTAGCTTTGTTCAAAAGCCCAGCTGAAACAAAATGCTAGTAAAAAAAGATGAACTAAGAGGACGCCATATATTCCACATTTGTTTTGTTGGCTTGTTTAATTTCTACTGGAGGTTATAAATTATTTGTATGTTTATGAAAGCTATGGACCTAATTCTCAGAAAAACACCACTAGAAACACACATATAAAGTTTTGTATGGAGCCCAGGCTAAGAATCTCTTCTTTTTAGAGGAACAAAAGGGGGTACCAAGCCAAACAAAGTTTTTATTGTTATCATTATTATTATTATTGTTATTGTTATTTTAAGATGGGGAATTACAGACAGAAGGGAAATATAGGTAGGGAAGGTTAGTTAGAACAGGGGTGTATTATACAGACAGCTTTTTTTTTTCTAACGATGAAGTCACTGCTGAGTCTCAAGACGAGGCATCATCTTTCCTAAATGCTTTGGAGCATTTCATGTGTTCTCTTCGTTCTTTATTCTTTGATTAAAATGTTAATATATTATGTGCACCTGCCCTTACATCATCCTGGCAACCACAGGAAAACATGCCAGCTCACGACAACTATCTGCATTTTTAATAACGCCTAGTATTCTCTACAAATAGGATTTCAGAGTCCAAAACTTTTGATTTAGAAAATGAAACAGCTCTTGTTAATCCTAATAGAAAAAGGCAGCTTGATTTCCAATGCTCTGTTTTAATTTGGGTTTTACCAGCCGGTGATTTTATTGAAAGTGAAATCCATATTCCTGTGTAGCTTTAGCATCTCAACTCTAAAATGGGAAAAATCACAGTTTCAGTAACAGAATTGAGAATGAGGTCCTGGCATCTTTCTTAAAGGGAATTTGGATAAGACTTCTCGGTAAATGCTCACAAATTACTCACACCGTATCTCTAAATATACACAAACAGGTTTAGAAAACCTGGTTGGATTCAATGAAATAATTAGGGATGTGGAAAATAAGTGGGGCTTATTTATGAGGTTCTTATCCACATGGGCCACGTTTGCTCCAAGGCAGTGAAGAAGGGAGTAGGGGTGGTGTCAAGGTCATGACCAAGATGGAATTCATGTGCCCAAGTTCTTTTTATCTCCATGAAGAAGTTTTGCAACTAGAGATGAGGAAAATGGACTCAGACTGAATCTGTAAGGAGATTTTCATCAGACTACGAGAGCATAAAGATGGGACGGCAGAATCCCTGCAGCTTACTTGGAGTTTGGGCTCAGTTCTGACTTACTTAGGATTTGGCCAAACTTTGGTAGTCTATCAAACCTGCAGCTTACCCAGGTCACAACTGAGGTGAGCCCCAAAACTTCACAAGGAGCATTTTGAATCCATCAGCTGAATTAAGAAAACAAACAAACAAACAAACAAACCTGAAATGTATCCCCCTATGGGCTTTGCCCTAAAGAAAATAATGATTTGTAAGACTAGAGGTGGCATTGACTCATAATCCACCTGAGTTAATTCCCCTCACATTGACAGAAGAGGACTTCTTCATATAAAAATACTCTCGGCCAGGCGCAGTGGCTCACACCTGTAATCTCAGTGCTTTAGGAGGCTGAGGAGGGTGGGTCACCTAAGGTCAGGAGTTCAAGACCAGTGTGGCCAATATGGTGAAACCGTCTCTACTAAAAATACAAAAGTTAGCCAGACATGGTGGCACGTGCCTGTAATCCCAGCTACTTAGGAGGCTGAGGCAGGAGAATTGCTTGAACCCGGGAGGCGGAGGCTGCAGCGAACTGAGATCGTGCCATTGCACTCCAGCCTGGGAGATAGAGTGAGACTTCATCTCAAAAAAAAAAAACATTCTCTATCGGAATTTTATGTTCTCTTATCTTTAAGGGCCTGCCCATCTTACTCTATACTAGGACACAAATTTATCAACAGCTGGAGCCTGGATTTGAACCCCAGCCAATTTGGTGACCATCTAAAACTTACCCTGCCTGTAGTAGAGAGGAGACAATGTTAGCGTTTCTGTATTGAAGCTTTGAACCAGAGGATTGACATTAAGTTAGTCTGATACTGACCTCAACATTTCTTCAGACTGAAACTCCCAAATGAATAAAAAGACAATGCTTATGTCATTGCTCCTGTTGTTTGTGTCAGCATAACATCTTTGATGCATGTTTGCACACTTCTAGACTGTTGTCCTCTCTGGGCCACACCAGTGGCTGAATCAATGGCAGAAGTTTTCAGAGGGAGTGGCCTTCAGATTGCTGGCCAATAGAGGGAAAGAGGAGACAAGGAGAAGTCACAGAGAGCAACTGCCTTTGGCACATAGCAAAACAATTTATCTTGAATTCAATGTATCAACTAGCTGCGTAAATTACATAAATTATGTCCTGGTTCTCCACATCATCTTCAAAACAATAATCACAAAGATAATAATAATAATAAGAGCTAGGACTTAAGTGTCCAGCAGTGTCCTAAAAGTATTCATTCATTTAATCTTCATAACAACCCCATAAATACTGCTATTATCCCCATGTGAGGAAACTGAGGCACAGAGAGGTTATGTGGCAGAGCTCAAATACTAAGGATGCATCCTGTTGACAACATCATGCAGGTACCTGTGGTCAGCAAGGTAATGGCCCCTCAAGGATGTCCATATCCAGAATCTGTGGATATATTATATTACACACCAAAGGAGAAATGAAGTTGTAGATGGGATTAAGCATGATAATCAGCTGACCTAAAATAAGATTAATCTGGATTTTCTGGGTAGAATCACAAGGGTTCCTTAAATGTAGAAGAGGGAGGCAGAAGAGTCAATGTCAGAGTGGTATAATGTGAGAAAATCTTGATTAGCCATTGCTGGCTTTGAATATGGGAAGAGGCCATGAGCCCAGCAATGCAGGCAGCCTCTAGATTCTAGAAAAGTCAAGAAAATAGATTCTCCCCTAAAGCCCACAGGAAGAATGCAGCCCTGACGACACCTTAGTTTTAGTTCAGTGAGGCCCATTTTGGATTTCTGACCTCTAGAATCATAAATTTTACATAATAAATCTGTGTTGTTTTAAGCCACTAAGTCTGGACTAATTTATATAACAACAATAAGAAACTGAGGCAGTACCTTATTCATAAGTTGCTTTGGATAACATAGAATTTTTTAAGTGAGAGCTAGAAGGCATCTTTAAAGTGGGTATAACTTAACTATTCTGACTTTAGAAGTGAATGGAAATGACCTTTCTGAAGGTTCCCCTCTCCTTGAAGCCTAAAATTACATGACTCAAAACAAAGACCCCTATGAGTCTACTCATTTGAACAGGCATACAAATGACCTAGAAAAAATACAAGAGCATCTTGCTTATAATACTGCATGTGTAGTAATGGATTACCTTGAGTCTAGGTTCAGCCTACACTCCTGGGAGCCTCTCCGAACTCCATCTTAGCCAGGTTCCTCCTAAGGAGGGGATGTAAGAAGGAGGCAAAATGAGGGGCCTTGGCATCATGTAGAAGTGGGCTTAAATCCAGCCATGCCACTGACTGGCTCGACCTTGAAAAGCCACGTCACCTCCCTGAACCTTTTTTTTCTTTGATTCTTTGATTATAAAATCAAGTTTGATTTGATTATAAAATCAATGATATTCAACTCATGAATTCAAATGCAGGGTGTAGACAAAGTCTTCAATACACTTTAGTTCCCCTTCCTGTGCTTTCCTCCATTCCTTCTTGAGTCACAGCCAAGGATGGCCATGCTTTTTTTCTGGTCAAGGAGTGAGAATTCTTTTCGTCTTGTGCAAACTCAAGGCAGAAAGTATCTTTATTTCATAGGAGGCTGAAAATTCACAGTAATTGGAGAATAACATTTTAGATATTTCCTTTGTTCTTTTTTTCTGTTTTACTTTCTCCTCTCTTTTACAACACAGGCACTGTTCCCTTGGCATTTGCAAATTTACTTTTTTACTTCTGCAGATGTAGGTGGATCGATTCAAGAAGAGAAACGGTAGCACAAAAGAGAAGAATTTTCCCAGTGCAGAATTCATTTCAGAAAGGAGTGTTTTTCATAATTAGCTCAACATTTGCATGTTTATGAAGTCCCAGACACTGTTCTACATATTTCACATGAGTTAATCCATTTAATCCTCACAACACCTTAAAGTAAGTACTTGTATGGGTAGACAAGAAAACTATGAGGCACAGAGAAGTTAAGCAAATTATCCAAGGTCACATAGCAAAGTAGCAGTATTAAGATCTGAACCTAGGCAAATAAATGTAGCTTCAGAACGCAGGCTCTCTACCACTTCAACAGCTTATTTACCTCCTTTTCCCAGGAGCTCATTCTGTAAAAATTGAGCAAGATAGATGGGAAAAACACATATTAGAAGAAAATGAATCATGAAGAGCATCTAAAATAGGTATGGGCTGGGCACGGTGGCTCACACCTGTAATCCCGGCACTTTGGGAGGCCATGGTGAGCATATTGCTTGAGCTCAGGAGTTCAAGACAGCCTGGGCAACATGGTGAAACCCTGTCTCAACAAAAAATATGAATACAAGAATTAGCTGGGTGTGGTGGGTTGGGAGGCTGAGGCGGGAGGATGGCTTGAGCCCAGGGAGTAGGGGTAGAAGTGAGCCAAGATGGCACCACTGCACTCCAGTCTGGATGACAGAGTCAGACTCCATCTCAAGAGAAAAAAAAAAAAAAAAAGTCAAAGGAAAAAAACCAGTCTCCAACTGATGAGATCAAATGACCCCACTTCATTTTAAAAATTTAGAAAATAAAAAAGAGAAATAGGTATGGAGCTTACACCATTGAAATCTGATGCTGTTTTCAAATATCCATAATAAAAACACTAATGTCTTAAATATGGGGAGGTAACTCAGTCTAATCAGCCTTGTTTTTCTAAGTAATGGCGTCAGAAAGCCAACTGAGAGTCCTGAGAAAGGGTTTGGTGTTTGCTATTAGTTCCCAGCGCTAAAATTCCTTGACTAAAAACAATCTCAAGATTTCCAAGGATGGCCAAAATATCAAGCCTGCTTTCTCTGAGGGAGGAAATATTTCCATTTCAAGGAGATGAAGTGGACATTTTCTCAGTTGAGTGTTTGATAGTGTTTCTTTACTGGAAATAGCTACATGTCTTCGAGAACCACACTTCTAGGTTTTTTTGTTTTGGTTTGGTTTGTTTTTTTTTTTTTTTGAGACAGAGTCTTGCTCTGTCGCCCAGGCTCTGGAGTGCAGTGGCACAATCTCGGCTCACTGTAAGCTCCGCATTCCGGGTTCACGCCATTCTCCTTCCTCAGCCTCCCGAGTAGCTGGGACTACAGGTGCCCGCCACCACGCCCGGCTAATTTTTTGTATTTTTAGTAGAGACGGGGTTTCACCGTGTTAGCCAGGATGGTCTCGATCTCCTGACCTAGTGATCTGCCCACCTCGGCCTCCCAAAATGTTGAGATTACAGGCGTGAGCCACCGCCCGGCCTTTTTTTTTTTTTTTTAATCTAAAATAAGGCCACTAGTACTACTTCCTTCATTCCCTTTCAATGCTAATGGAGAAGAGATCAACTCATCTAGTTCTGACTTACCTAGAAGCTGAGCTAGGATTCGAATCCAGTTCCCTGACTCCTCTTCTGGTTCTCCTGCCACTCAGCCACATGGATTTCTTTCTCTTACACACAGGCTCTTTTTGGCCACGGTAAACACACTGACCTTTGAAATATGGAAAGAAAAGCGCTTTGAAATAAAACTGGCACAAACAGCAGTCAGACAGCCGTCATCTGGAGGCTGAAACAAAGAGGAGCATAGTTTTCAAGCTGTCTTCGTAATTACACGAAGCAGTTATCACTCAGGCCCCAGTCTGTGCATTGCCCCCCAAACAAACAGCCGAGGGCTGAGAGAGCACATAGACCACTTTGTTGCGCCAGCATACTGGGGAGTGGAGAGCCCCCTAGCTAAAATCACATGTGGCTTGGAGTGTTTTCCAGGACTTCAGGCTTTTTCCTTTCTTCCTTCCCCATTAAACCCCTCTGCTCTTCTTGGCAAAGGCCTTCAGGTGAGGTAAGCGCCAATTAACAACAAAGAGCTTGATGTATTTCAAGTTTATGGCTTAGAGCTGTGTTCTCATGAAATATATTCTCCTCTGGTCCAGAAGCCTTGATAGGCAGAGAGCAAGAATTCTGAGTGTGGTTGAAATTTGGTTCATTTTTGCTACTGCCCTAAAAGTGATTTCCCTTTTGGGGGTTTGCTCAAATAGAAAGCAACGAAAACAAACCCAGAAAAGGACAAAACCGATTCTGAAAACTTCAGCTGCAAAGATAACTGGAGCAGAAGGCTCAGCAAATTGGGTTCTTTGGGGAAAAAAAAAATGGTCTTAAATTTCTTATGGGTTCTTTGGAAATAAATATAGCCAGACTTTGGAATGAGTAGGAGGGATGAGAATATCCAATCCAAAGGATCTCTAAAGCCTTTTGCAGCTTCCAAATTTGGATTTGATTTTTCTATCCTGGGAATGGTTTTAATCATGTTACAATCATTTGAGTGTTATCACGTCAATTTATAAAAAATATTTTTGTGAATTGTTTTAGGCTACAGCGATATCAGATCTGACCAATAAAATGATCTCATTGGACATCTCAGAGCCCTTAAAGAGCAAGAGGTTTGGCAATAGGAACATAAATAGGTTAAAATATATTCCAAAACAATTCCTCTAATCATTAATTGTACTCCATTGTTTAATATTTTCAGAGCCTACTGAATTTAGCAAAGGGAATAACAGATGCATATTAAAATGCATGCAAATTCTACACACAAGCCACATTTTAATATATTGTTTTGCATTCATAATTTTAGTCTTGTGATTTGTATTTTCATTTGCTTGGGAACAAAGACTTTCTTCTTTCCCCACTTGGGAAACAAGGCAAGACTTGTTTCTGCCAGCATCTTAATAGTATTCCTGAAAAAGCAGCAAACTTAATGGTTCAGGAACTACTCTCCACCACCTGCCTACTGGCCCCTAACAGGGGCTGCATTTACAATGCACTGAAAAGGTGAAAATATGCAATCAATCAGTTGCTTTGTTGCAGAATGACGAGCAATCATATTTTTGTTGTATTAAAACTGAACAGAATCATTAAAAAAAAATCTAAACTGCTTAAACGTACAGCCTCTTTTCAACTACAGGGTGTGGCAGAGTGACTTGTGCATTCACCAAATTTCATTCCTTTTTAATCTGGGGACACATACAGACCATATTGCTCAGCTTCCTTTGCAATTAGGTGATTTCTGGCCAGTGGAATGTGGGGCAAAATAATGCTTACAATCTCCAACCAAGTCTAGCCCCTTGAAACTATGGTGCAGTTCCCTATACTTCTGCTTTTCCCTTGCTCCTGACCTTCTGGCAAGATACAGAGGATCAGGTGGAGAGCATCAAGGGCACTAGAGGAGCCTCTTGATGATGGGAGGCTGAGTTTTCAAATAAAAAGCATGGAACAGAGTCTCTGACCCATCTGTCTCCTTTGACCAATGACTCACAATAAACTATGACTCTCAATCACTGTGTGGTAGTCAGTCTCCAGTGGTCCCTATCTGCTGTATTCATACCCTTGTGCGTCCACCTCCTACATGCTACCAGGATCTGTGTGACCAATGACATATGGTAGAAATGATGGGATGTTATTTCCAAGATTGAGCTATAAAAGACTGCAGTTTCCATCTTGGGTGCTTTCTCATTCGTTCTCTCTCTTGGATTACTCTCTCTGGGGAAAGCCAGCTGTCACATTTTGAGGTCACCCTAACAGCCTGTGGAGATGCTCACATGGTGAGGAATAGGGACCTGCCTCCAACAGCCAGCAAGAAATTGAGGCTTGCCAATAATCAGGTGAGGAAGCTTGGAAAAAAAATTATCCAGCCTAGCTGATCTTGTGGCTCCAGTAAATAGTTTGAGTACCACTTTGTGAGAAACATTGAACTAGAATTACCTAGCTAAACTGCTCCTGGATTCTTGACCCCCAGAAACTGTGTGAGATAAATGTTTGTTGTTTTAAGTAGCTAAGTTTTAGGGTTATTTGTTACACAGCAATAAATAGTACATAACTATGAACAGGACTGTAAGGTTCAAAGGGTGAAGACTTTGGTTTGTTCTTGAAATTTCACTGCCTAATGAAGTGCCTGGATGAGAGCAGGCTTGAATAAACAATGAATGTGGTTTTCAGTAAGATTAATCGTGTGGTTCTTTACATATGATGTGCAAAGTCAACATGTTAGAGCAGCTACCACTTTAAGGCTAGACAGTGAGGTTACTACATATCTCATCCTGGAAGATGGAATCAACTGCACCTAGATTCAGAAAAATCTAGAATCACATTTCTATCAAATGCATAGATTACAGTTTTCCAAACGTTTATATAAAGAAGAGAAAAACTCAGCTATCTAGTTCTGTTCATGTTTTCAGATTATCACGCTTATGCTTGTACAGACTAGGTTCTCTTCTAATAGCTACACACGTTAATTTATTTAATCCTTACAACAATCCAGTAAAGAGCATGTTGTTATTCTTCTGATTTTAATGATGAGGAAACAAGCTCTGGACTTGCATATTCCTAGGATCTTGAAGATACCCATTATACTCCATTGCCCTCTCACTTTAACTCATCAAAGAGAACAGAGCTGAAAAGTACAGGAAAGGGTCACTAAATGGATGAAGTGGGTGAAGAGATAGCCCTGTAAGAACAGAAAAGAATAATTAAAACTTTTAGATTTGACAAACCCAGGGAAGCACTATGATCAAAATTTATGAAATCCTGAAGGAAATGCAGTTATTTACCCAAACTGATACACATCACAGGAATGGGGCCCGCCTTGATGTTTATTAGAGACAATTTAGGAGAACCTGAATGCATACTGCTTCCAAATGATTGGATATACATTCTGCCTTCATTCCAGCTGCTTAGAGACAAGACCCACCATCCCAGAGGCTGCAGTGAAGAGGAAAAGAATATCCCAAACCACAGGCAACCACCTCCTTGTGGCGCAGCCAAGAGCGGTATGCTTGGCCTCCCTGCTAATTAGCAAAAACCCTCACCAATTCCTTCCAATGCTTGAAAATCAGTGCTAGCCTAAAAAAAAAAAAAAAAAAAAAAAAATCAGAACTGGGCCAAAGAAGCACTGGGAATGAGTAGACATCTCTGTGTCTGCCTCTCCTGATAGCCCTGTTTTTGCTTGTTTTTCATGGGAACATGTGTATATGGTGAGAACTCAGGATATGTAATTGCCGTAGGCAGCTTCCTCCGTTTTCTTAGCTCTGTGTTGTGGGAAGGAATGAAAGTTGCTGTTTGCAAGGAACACTGCCAATGGGCTAATGAGAATTTTTCATGACTTATGGGTGTTTGCAGAACTGAAGGCTTTTGAAATCGGATTTCAAAGCTGACCTAAAGTCTTGGTGACACAGATAATGACCTGTGGAAAGAGGTAATCATGAACACAGAAAATCCTCACTTACTCCGTCTTTTAGGAATTTTGGTTGACGAAATATGCTCCTCTTAATTTTAGGTAGTAAGACAGATTGTCAATCTATAACAGTTGGTGTTAGGCAGAGTTTTAAATTTATCTTTCACTTCATGGGGCAATGAGTTTGCCAAAGAAATGAATGATGCCTTAAACTTTTGCTGGGAGAATATTACAGTTGGGTAGAATAATATGCTACGAAATGTGGAAAGACTGTTTACATAGGAAGAAATTGATATGTCAATTACAAGTTGCTCTCAATAATTTATTTAAGCAGACCCTCAAGGGTCTAATTCTCACAGGGACCAAGTTTGAATTCTTACACTTGAAAAGAAAAATGAATGCTTTATAATGTTCCCCAATTCCGAATGTTCACATATTATACTGGTAATTGTTTTCTCCCAGTCATTCTGAATCGATGAAGTCTTGCTAAAGACATAAAGAGCCTGCATTTATATATCTTTGTAGTCCTTTCCAGCTGTGGCTCACAAAACCAACTACTTGGCATTAATTCATCACATATAGGCTTTTCCATTGGGGGGGGGGGGGGGGGGGGGGGGGGGGGGGGGGGGGGGGGGGGGGGGGGGGGGGGGGGGGGGGGCATTAAAAAAAAAAAAAAAAAAAAAAAATTCATCACATATAGGCTTTTCCATTAAAAAAAGGATATATATTTTTTCAAAACAGCCAGTGACTGTCATTGTATAAACAAATTCAAAGTCTACTAACAAATGAATCACTAATGTGCAAAAGGCCTTGTTCAGGGCCACCCCCAGAATGAAGGGGCAGCTTTAATGGTTTCCGGATATTCTCCTACACTTGACCCAGTATGTCACATATGTTTGATTACCATCCTTTCCTTTAATTAGTTCTCTCATGCCCACACTAGGGAATACAGAAGCTGGATTTAAAAATTGCCATTGGCTGGGCACAGTGGCTCACATCTGTAATCTCACCACTTTGGAAGGCCAAGGCTGGAGGATTGCTGAAGCCCAGGAATCTGAGACCAGCCTGGGCAACATAGTGAGACCCTGTCTCTCTAAAAAAAATAACAAAACCAAAATTAGCCAGGTGTAGTGGCATGCTCCTTATAGCTACTCAGGGGGCTGAGGCAGAAGAATTTTTTGAGTCCAGGAGTTGGAGACTGCAGTGAGCTATTGTCACATCACTGCACTCCAGCCTGGGTGACAAAGCAAGACCCTGTCTCAAAAAAAAAAAAAAAAAAAAAGAGGAAGAAGACGAAGAAGAAAAAAGGAAAATTGCCATAAACTTTTTCTTTTCTTTGGCTTTTACCTGAATTTTCTCCTTTGCTTAGCCTCAGTTGGTAACCCTGAACCCCAGTAATGACCTTCACCCACTTCACGTGCATTCTAAGCTGACTTTTGATTCAGACTCATGCCACCCTAGACTCTACATGTCAGTATAGGGAGTTTATCAGCCTTTCCTGAAGGACTGAGTCCGCAAAGAAACTAGGAAAAAAATTCTCAGTTCTAAGAGATGAGACTAGGTTTCCGAGACAATTACCAATTCTTCTCCACAAAGAATGCTGGTTTTCCTCAAAGATCAATGAGCAAATTTGATCACTGGCAGTAAGTTGATCTTTGGTATAGCATCTCTTGGGGTCTCCATAATTCTCAAAGAAAGATCTTTAAAAAAAAATACTTTATGTATCCATTCATGTATTTTTTAAATGGGTGGTTATAATAGGAAGGAGAAAGTGATTGCAGGTGAAATAAAGAGCTGTCAAATGGACAATGAATTTAAAGAATGATGCCAGGATCTCAGTGTAAGCTCTATTTTAAAATTTATACATATAAATATCCAAATACCTATTTTATGGAGAATTGGGTCCTCCTCTGCCCTCTCCTGATCATGTAACTTGACTGAGTAACTTTCAGGTTCTGCACCTAGGGCAGAACAATTCAGAGGGATTTCATGGATTCACAATTGATCCAAAGTATATTGCTTTCCACTATACTGGGTAATCATTCATTCATTCATTCATTCAACTTATATAGATGCTGTTGATGCCTGGCCATATCCCCTTGTCCTTGCCACTTTAGTGCATGCCTGTGGGACTTCTAACTGTCAGAACCTGCATTTCTTTGCCTGAGTCCTTTCTCTGGCCCCAAAGTTGCTTGACTGCTCCATGGAGAAGGCTGAAAGCACTGAGAATTAGCATCCTCCCAACCTACCCCAGAAGCCCTCAATCAGTGAGTGATGGAACCGGTATGTAAATATCCACCGAATGGGATAACTCTGGAGGGTGTGTTAATATTGGTTCCCCAGTAAGACTGAGCTCCAGCAGCCCACTCCCTCCTGACTGCCTTCCCTTCTGTGCTCACTAACCCACTTTCTTACTGTGCTGTCATCTTTGTCTCCAGAGTAAACTTCTTATACTTGAGCCATTGTTTTGGGTTCTGTATACAACTAGGATACAACTGACCAGCATTTACTGAGCTTCTACTGTGAGTTCAGTATTTAGTTGGGGAGAAGTACATCTGAATGAATAATTACAAAGTGATAATTACAATGATAGATATCCACACAGGGCTTTTCCAGAGCATGCAGGAAGGAATTCACCTGGTTTGGTGGAGACTTTAGTGACAGAGGAGCTGGGCAGAGATGTGAGGTCAGATAATTGTGCAAAATCACTGTTGTCTTTACATCCAGCTGCAGAACCTGTAGACACTTCAAAGTCATTATGTTTCAATTGAACACATGATCACAACAAACTTTTCTTCTTGTGTATCATTTCCTGATTAATGGCATCTTCATTCACTTGGTTATTCAAGTTGGAAATATTTGCATTATCTTTCTTATCAGCCACATCACAAAACTGAAATATTTCTTATAAAAAAACAACCCTACATAGCTCAGTGTCACCTCGATGATCACACTGGTCTCTTTTTCCAAGCATGACAAGTACATATTCTCCTAAGGGGATATAACATTCTTATGTCCCTTGCAACATGAGCAGCCCTCAGCAGTCATGTTTTGTGCCCTACAAACCCCTCCTACTGAGCCACAGATGATTATGCTGAGGATTGTCACCTTCCTCATGGACAGCAACCCATAGACTGGCCAGCGGCCTATTAGAAAGCATGGCATGAAGAGATGGGATGGGCCCATTGGACTCTTTCTCTTGGAATTTCAAACAGTAAATACTGAGAGGATGAGGCAATAGAGTGGGAATTAAAGCAAAAGAGTGTTGTGAGACAGAATCATGGCCCGGAGGAATGATGGGAAAGTGAAGTTCTAAGGGAGTAAAAATTTTGAGTTGGAAGAAAGTATGAGGGAGACACAGAAGACAGAGGAAGCCAGTGAATGAGGAGAAAGGTGAGAAGCAGGTGCAGAAACAGTGCCGATGAAATGCCAGTGGTGGAACTCCCAAGTGAAGATGCTGGCAACCTGGCTCCTCTGTGATTCCAGCTCTTCCTGTGGCTGGGTTTCCACACAAATACCCTGTGTGGATGTCTATCATTGTCATGATCACTTTCTAATTATCTATTCACATGTGGTTCTCCCCAGCTGAATACTGAACTCACAGTAGAAGCTCAATACATAGATGTCTTTACAACCAATGAGTATTTTGCATATTTATCCTGACAACAAACCTATTATTTTTACAATTAACAACCCTAATCGAGAAACTCCTAACTTTTCCCTGCCCCCTATCCTGTTTGTCTCCTACCAAATATCCCATTGCCATCTGAATGATCTACCTAAAATTCAAATTTAATCACCTAACTCCCCTGTACCTCTGCTCTGTACTCACAGGGCACCTAAATAGGTACATTCTCTCCACCTTGGTGTCTTGTGCCAGCTCTCTTCTCTGCCTGGAATTCTTTCTCTCCCTTGACTGCTTTACCTGTGGTATTGTCTACCTATTAAACTGTACATCATTCTACAAGATCTGATCTAGATCTTCATCTTGGAAGCCTTCCATGGCCTCCCAAGGAGAACTGAGCTCTTCTACCTTTGCGCCTTTACTTGACAGGGGCTATTTAAGCAACTGTTTGTTTATATTACTTATACTTTTATCAGTATTTCTCAAAATATGATCCAAAGAACAATTACTTCAGAAATACCTGCCTATAAAAATGCAAATTCTTTGTCCTCATTTTATTTTATTTTTACTATTTATTTTATTTATTTATTTATTTATTTATTTATTTTTGAGACAGAGTTTGGCTCTTGTCGTCCAGGCTGGAGTGCAATGGTGCGATCTTGGCTCACTGAAACCTCTGCCTCCCGTGTTCCTTGTCCTCATTTTAAATAGGCATCCCTGGGACCTCTGGGGTTACTAAAGTTTGGAAACCATCCCATTGAACTTTAAACTCCTCAAGGGCAGGCATCATCTATTACTCTTCCTTGTATTACCTCTATCTGGCACGTGGTAGGTAATGAACTGAAAAACAGTTCATTGCTTTTGAGCCATGGGTTAGCCTTCTGTAACTCCTGCTATGTGTAACCTTTTCAAACCAAAAAAAAAAAAAAAAATTGAGACAGGGTCTCATTCTGTTACCCAGGCTGGAGTGCAGTGGCATAATCACAGCTAAAGTGATCTCCCCACAGCCTCCCATGTAGCTGGGACTACAGGTACATATCACCATGCCCAGCTAATTTTTGTATTTTTTGTAGAGATAGGGTTTTGCCATGTTGCCCAGGCTGGTCTCGAACTCCTCAGCTCAAGAGACCCACCTGCCTTGGCTGGGATTACAGGCATGAGCCACTGCTTCTGGCCTTAGGTGTAACCTTTTACAAATGCAGGAACTCAGAATCCAGCCTTTTTCACCACCCTATCTACCCTACCCTAGATCCTAACCCAGGGCCCTGGCACATGATGAACACTTAATAAACACTTTTTCACTGAAACAAAAAAGATGAAAGAAAAGACGGTCTACAGAAGCTGAGCGCTGTGCAGCAGGGCAGAAATGCAGCCAAAGCATCAATAAGATTAGCACAAGGACTGTTCAGTTACTCAGGAGGAGATGCTAAGTAAGAGCAGGAGCTGGCAATGCTCTGCTGTTCCTTTGTAGAAATCCTCAATGTGGGCTGTGAAATGTCAAATCCAGATTTGATTAAGCACAACTCCAAATCCCTAAGGCAAGTGTGTATCCACGGTCTTAATGTAATTATTGGAGCCACCTCCATCTGCTACATACTTTCAAAAGGGCTGAACTAGCACCCCATCCATTGATACCGACTGCTACAAAATGAGGCCTGCAATTAATTCATCACATCCCAGGCAGATAAGGCCTAAAAAGCTTCATCTGGCTCCTTCCTGAAAATTGAAGCATTAAATTGAACAAACAAACAAAAAATCCCTCTCATCTGCTGAAAATTCAGGAGGAAGGGCGGGTCCTAACAGCCACAGTGAAAATCAAAGTTTTGCTTCTTTTGTTGTCTGTTTTGGAATTTTCCACTTCCTCCTTCAAATTATAACTTATCAATTTTCAGTTCAACTATATTTTAAATTTTTTAAGGCAGAAGCCAATAAACAACATGAACCGTTACAAGGGCAACGGACTTCTAGTAGAATGAGTCAGTAGATACAAGTGGGAACTTGGCTTCCCTTGCTTGTACTCACTTGAGGTTTGGGCAAAAACATCAGGCCAAAACCTCGTCTGGATTCAGAGTAGGCACATTCAGATCGATCAGATTAAACCCAAATGCCATAGCTTCACTGGAGCAGCCCAGATATTTCCCCACTGTATTCTCAGAGGGAAGAGGGATGAGGGCATCGGCTCCCAAGCTCAACCACAAACCAGAGCTCCACTTTGTTCTGTAAAATTCAGAACACATTTGTTCCTGCTCTCTTTCTTTTTCTTTCAAAATTTTCTCCTGCCCTTTACTTAGGGTCTGGACGGAATCAAAATCCTGAGAGCCAAAGACACCAGGGGGAAAGGCTGCTTTATCGTGAAATCCAATCTCAGTGAAAGCAAGATGGATCAGCAATCTTTTGACCTCACCCAGTGGCAAAGTCTAAACTGATCCACATGGTTTAGAGAACTTGGAAAAGATCTGATGAGTTGTCACACCGCTAACACTTGAGTTTTGTTTATCATCCTATATAGAAATGATTCCGGAGTTTTTTCAAATTTCTGGAGCTTCTTAAAGCGAGACCAACAAGTGTCTGGGTGACCTTAGAACCAATCCATGTTTCTGGGACTCTTGAGATCAGCCCAGGCCAGATATTTAGAGGCTATAATGTCATACCACTAACACTTGAGTTTTGTTTGTCATCCTATATAGAAATGATTCCGGAGTTTTTTCAAATTTCTGGAGCTTCTTAAAGCAAGACCAACAAGTGTCTGGGTGACCTTGGAACCAATCCATATTTCTGGGATTCTTGAGGTCAGCCCAGGCCAGATATTTAGAGGCTATAATGGACACTATTGGATCAATCTGCACTAGACTCACCACAGGAGATAGGTCATTTCCAAACAAACATCTAGCATGGGGGAGGCGGGAAGTAAGTGGATTTTCACTATCTTTTGGTTCTTATTTCAAGAGCTAATCCCAGACATGGCAGTGACATTAAGGCTTGAATTCTTGCAAAAGCTGCCACTAGAAGGACTGGCTTAAATATCATAGCAGTTTTTATGCACAAATTATATTAGATGTAGATCATACCTTTCAGGAACTTCCTTGCCTAAAAGCACCCATTGCCTCATTCTCTCTAGACCTACGTATGAAATCTAAACTCACATAAATCCCTTCCAGCTTGCCCTCATCTCCCCTTTAATCTTCTCCCTATCCTTGCCATGCATTCTACCCTCTGGACCAAGGACTGACAATTTTTTTTCTGCAAAGAGAGAGCCAAATAGTAAATATTTTGGGCCTCTAGCTCATGTAGTGTCTGTCATACCTACTCAACTCTGCTGTTGTAGACAAAAGCAGTCATAGACAATATATGCACAAATGAGCATGGCTATGTTTCAATAAAACTTTGTTTACAAAAACAGTGGCTGGGCATAGTGGCTCATGCCTGTAATCTTAGCACTTTGGGAGGCCATGGTGAGTGGATCACTTGAGCCCAGGAGTTGGTGACTAACCTGGGCAACATGCAGAAACTCCATCTCTACTAAAAATATTAAAGGTATGGCAAAAACCGCAACTGCTTTTGCACCAACCTAATAGAAAAATTAGCTGGGCATGGTGGTGTGTGCCTGTGGTCCCAGCTAGTTAAAGAGCTGAGGTAGGAAGATGGCTTGAGCCTGGGAGACGGAGATTGCAGTGAGCTGAGATCACGCGACTGCATTCCAGCCTGGGTGATAGAGAGAGACCCTGTTTCAAAAAAAGAAGAAGAAGGAGGAGGAGGAGGAGGGGAAGGAAGAAGAGAAGGAGGAGGAGGAGAAGAAGAAAAAAGGCACAGTAAAGAGAAAGAGGTGTTATTTTAGAGTGCTCAGGAAAGGCCACTTTGATGAGGCCATTATGGGAGCAAAGATAAATATAAAGCATGAGTTCAAGCTATGTGGATATGACAGGTAGGGAAAATATTCTAGGCAGAGGGAAAAGCAAGAGCACATGTTTGGTATATTGGAAGAAGAGAAAGGAGGCCAGCTGGGTTGGAGTCCAGGGAATGAATGGAAGTTGAGACCAAAGAGGTAGATGTGGGTAAAATTTTGTATGTCCTTGCAGGCCGTGTAAAAGAATTTGATTTTTATTCTTAATGAGACTAGAAACCACTGAAAGAAGAGCGATATGATCTGCCTTCTTGGTTACTGGGATGACCCTAGCAGCCATGTGAAATAGACTTTAGGAAGGTAGGAGTAAAAGCAGAGAGACCTAATAAGAGGCTATTGTACTAATCTACATGCCAAATGATGTCCAGGGTGATCAGAGTAGAGGGGCTAAGAGTTGTCCGATTCTGAATATACGCTGAAGGCAGAGATGAAAAGTAGAGTGTGAAGGAAGTATGGAGCCAAGGAGGAGCCAAAATTTTTTACCTGATTAAGTAGGAAAATGTAGTTTTCCTTTATTGAGATGGTAAAGACTATAGAAGAAACAGATGAGTGGAAGTAATCAAGATTTTTTTTTAAATGATGTTATGTTGGACCTCTCAGTGGAAATGTTAAGTAGGTAGTTAAGTAAGTGCTTTGGAGTTCAGTAGCAATGTCATGGGTAGAGGTAAATAGTTGGGGGTTACCTGAAATAGATGGTACTTAAAGACATGAAATGAGGTTGGAGGATCACTTGGGAGAAGTGAGAAAAGAAGAGATCAGGGACTGAGCTCTGGGGCACTCAAATGTTTTGAGAGTGGGAAGATGAAGAAGAGCTAACAACAGCAGCAACAAACTTATAAAGAGTGACTAGTGAGACAGACAGTGAAGTGAGAGTGACCTCTCAGGGGCTAAGTGAAGAAAGTATCTCAAGAAGGAGGAAATGAACAACTGTGGGAAATATTGCTAACATACTGAGCAAGACAAGGACTGAGACACAACCCAGACTGAGCAGCACAGGAGCCACTGTTGGTTTTGACAAGCACAGTTTGAGGAGGGATAAAGATAAAAGCCTGTGTAGAGTATATATAACAGAGAATGGGAAGGGCCTAAATGATATCTTCGGTCTGGGATCCCAAAATACTTTATACTCTATGATAACATTTTTCATAATGAGAATTACTGACTTACATAGTGATCTTAGTGAGAAATTTAAATGTTGAACCATTTATAAAATTGTTAATCATCTTTTACTTGTTTTTATTTTATTTTTTTTTCACATTCTACAACACAACACTAGGCACATAGTACATACTCATTAAATGTTTGTTAAATGAATATGAAATTGTAATTTAAGAAGGAAAGATTTCATATAAATGAATATGAGTGCCATTTTGACTGCAAAAAGTAATACTTACAAGCAGAAGTTTAAAAGGGTGGAATGAGTACTATGTGCTATATAGTATTGTGACACTATAGATATTTGGTTATACCCTGACCATGTTACTCCTCTTTCAGTTCTTTCAATTATACATATATCATCCTCTAGAGTATATAGTGAGATCACTCAGGGGAACTAGTCCAATTTTACTAAAAACGATAGTGAGGCTCTGGAGGAGTTAGGAAATTTGCCCTCATTCTGTAGATTGCGTATACTTGGTAAGAGAGTCCACAAAATTTGTATCACTGCTTCCTTTTGAGGTTCCAATGTTACTAATTCACCATAATTGTAAGAAAACTCCAAAAATTTTCACTTCCTTATCTTTTAGTTAAAGATCCACTCAAAAAAGTGAGAATTACTACAATGAGTTACTTTGGGATCTGAATAACATTGGATTGATTAATTCTCTCTGTTGCAATGATTATTTGAGCACTCAGTCCTTAGAGTTATGACTATTAAAGCACAGAAGCACAAATTATTACATGATGATTAAAGTGTCTTTGTGGATATACTACTCAATAAAATTAACACTGAGATCTGAAACACCATGTTCAAAAGTCAAATGATTTTTCCAAGCGGAAAAGGGAGCCTCATTTTAGCAGATAAAAATTGCAATACTTCTATCTCTGAGTAAGGATTAGTGTAGTCAGTTATTGAAAATTAGTGATCTGACTATATTGTATTTATTTAATATAGGAAGAAGTCTTTATAAATGTTGGGTGAGTCATTTCGTAAGACTAAAGCCAAGCAAAATTAGAGCCCTCCTGGTTGAAGGTATTTTTATTGCAATGAGAAGGTTTCTTTCTGAGTATTAGACACACAAGTGTGGTCTAACTTTGGCATGGAAAGTAAGTCATGATTTCTAAGGCAAAGACTCTTAATTTCTTGAATATGTAATGCCATAGACATATTTAGACACATTTACTATAAGACGCCAAAAACATATGCAATCAAGGAAATTAAGTAGAGGCAACTGAATATTTTTTTCCTTTACATCCCACTTGTCAATGATCTCAAGAACCAAATACCTGTTCTTTATACAAAGGGCACATTTTTTCTGTTTTACAGAGAAATAACCTTATAGAAAACTACTATGAGTTACTCTTTAGTCTCTAGTGAGTTTCCTGTTTTGTAGGTCATAAATTTAATAGGCTGTAATGCTATTCAAACAACACAGATACTTAATACACCATGAAAAGCCCATAAGCTATGGCAAATTATGAAAATATCTCAATGCCGTGGTCACAAAAGTGAACAGTCTTCTTGACAGGAACTTCAAAGGTAAAATGAAATTACATTTCCCACTTATTTCTGAGGCATTGACCAGTAACCTTAGTCTCCTGTGATTTCACCCAGGCTGCTTCTAGAGATGATGTTCTATCCAGCCAGTCAACAATTCTCAAGCAGAGTGACTCTAGAAACTCAGCTCTTGAAAACATCACGGAGATTTATCAGTGATAAGGCCAAGAGGTTGCAACTACTGTTATCTTTGGACACACAAAAGAATCACCTGGTCCAGGTCAGAGAGCACTTCTCTGGTGTTCTTGGTGTCAGTATAATGTGCCATTTAATTAGGAGTCTGCTTTAAAGAGTGCACCTAGCAAAAAAGCAATCAAATGGCAAGCACACATTATCATGATTAATTTTGATAAATACAAGCACCACTGCACTCCAGCCTGGGCGACAGAGCAAGACTCCATCTCAAAAAAAAAAAAATAATAACACAGATTTTTCATTGTCATCTAATAATTATAATGATATAGATATTCATTTTCATTTTAGAATTTGAAAAATACACAAAAAGATATAGAGAATACAATATGACAGTCAGCACTCAGCAGGAGGTTGTACAAACATGAATGAAGGAAGCTTCTGTTCTGTCTTTATATTTCTTATTTTTATACTTTTTAAGGGAAAGGGAAAGTTTAAGAAATTTTATTTGTTAGAATCTAGCATTTTATACTTTCTCTACTAAAAGTAACAAGTCAGTTATCTTCTCCAAAGAAATCATGACCACCAGTTGATAAAGGGGATCAGATGTTCACTCAGTGAATTTTTAATGATTACAGACAGGCACTGTTTGCATCGAATTCAACAATTGGCTTTTAAATATGGCATTTCCTGTAATCACTCTTGAATACAGGGTAACGAGATAGCATGCATTCTGTATTAAATGGTCTCTCTGCAAACCAGAGTATTCTCTGCCCTGCCTTGCCCCAGGTTTGAACTGTTCTGAACAGCCACCCTTCCTTTCTCCGCACCATTGTTCACATTCTATGCATGAATAAGAAATGCTCTCATTTGTTTCTTTCCTTGTTCTTTTGTTTCATCCTTCCAGTCTTCCTTTCCTCCTTCAAATATTTTCAAACTGGTAGTATGTTTTTTGAAAGGCAGTTTAGTATAGTGGTCAGTATAAAGGCTTGGAGCTAAAGAGCCCTGGGTTTCACTCTGAGGTCTGAGACTTCCTAATAGTGCTCCCTTGGGCAAGACATTATACTTAACTCCAAGCATCAGATTTTTCATATGTAAAATGGTGATATCCATAATTACTTCCACAGTTATTGTGGAGACTAGGATAATAAAATTAAGAGACGGACCGGAGTACAGCATGAGTCATAGATACTATTATTGAAAAAAATTGACTTAGTAAAAAAACATAGGAAACATTAAAATTATTTCATAGAAATAATATTTGTAAGGACCTAATGGAGCCACTAACACACTCCAAAATTAGCTCAAGACATTAATAGGAATGGAATACAGACCTTTGACACCCAACTCTAGGCAAACCTCATTTAGCACAGACACCCAGAAAAGACTGAGATGGAAAAAAAAAATATATATATATATATATATATATATATATATATAAACAGCTGCTAAGCTGGCATTTAAAAATTGTATATTTCTGCTCTTCATTTGATCCAAGAGCATATATTGGAGAGAATATTTGGCCTAACAAGCTGAGAATGGGTGGTATGGGTCAATTAAGGTTATAAAATAACACAAAGAGTAAATCCTTATCAGAGCTTTCTGCTTTACAATAGATGAAAAAGCGAAGAGAGATTTAATCAGCTTACATGGGCCTGGGTGTCTCTTCCTTACTCTTAGAAGAAGGAATCTTGCTTTATTCCAGCTATTTCCTGAAGACAGCCCTTCTCCCTCCCTCAAGTATTCAGGCTAATTACAATTGGTGAGGGAGTTTCCAGGCTGAATAAGAAATCAAAAGGGAAGGGAAGGGGGGCGGCAGTAGTGTGGATTTCAGAGAAAAAAATAACTTAAGAAAAAGTATGTTCTCAGAGGGGGGAAATTTAGAGAATTAGGTCACTGATTTGGAGCCAGGAAAAATCCACATAAGTGCAAATTGGAGCAATGAAAGTATTTCATATTAACACATGCAAACGCTGAATGTGCCCAGCCCAGGGGATGTTCTTCTCCTTCCTGGACAGTGGCTAGAGGCTGAAAGACCTCTAGGCTTTTCTATGTCTTATTCATTCGCTAATCAGCACCATTCAGCCAACAGCACACGTGGTCATATATGCAGTGCCCTGGAAAACTCGAGGTCCACATAGCAATGGTTATAATCAAAACCACTGGAGACGCTCATTTCAGCTTCTAGAATATCAAGCTTCAAAGGCAGACATGCCTCCAATGAAAACCAGCACTTTCTTTTGCTTTCTTTCTTTTCCCTTTTTTTCTTTTCTTTTTTAAGTTCTGTTAAGTCTAGAGTTTTAGATTCAAGTATTTGACAATTATATCTCAACAGAGACACAATGCATTTTGCCTCATGCAAAGATATAAATGGTTAAAAGGGCAGGCAAAGTGTCATATGTCAGCAGATGCTAGTTGAGGTTAAACTCTGCTGATGTGACTAGAATATTGACATCTCAGTTAAAGTCAATATCTGGAAATTGGTGGTGTGGCTTGGAATACATATCTCCTTAATGACTTTCCAGTATAATACGAAAATACCAAATAGCACTCCACATATCTGAGAATCGTAAACTCCTTTCCCTCATGCTTTCACCAAAAACTGTCAAACCTTATTGTTATCCAAATTTTAGTTGAAAATGGAATGAAGCACAAAATACAATCCTAAAAATCTTGCCCCCCACCAAGAAAAGCTGTACTTTCCTTTAATCGTAAGGCTAATTAGGTTGCAACTAAGGAATTACTAAGCTTAAATTTGGGGGTGAAGTCCTATTATATTGCTCAGGAAGAACAAGAGGAGTGCTCTTTTATTTGCCTGTTTATTCATTTGTCTCTGATTGCTGTGTTGTTCTTTATTTACCTTTCTGCAGCTTGCCCAACCTAATATGGCATGTTGTAGTTGACTGGTAAGGGGCAATTTTTATTTTCTTTTGTTTATCTCACTAATCTGGGATATTAATGCCTTGCTAAAGTCTTATTACTCTGTTTTAGCTCAGTTTGACTTTCTAACTTGGTGTATAGCACTTATGATTCTAGCTAGATCAGTGATTTTGAGCCCTAGTTCTATGTGACAATTTAAGGAAGACCTTTTGAAATACACCAATCCCTGGGCCCTGACCAATCAAGTAATATTATGTGGACCAGTACCCTTTAACACAAAAATGGCAAAACTCTGTCCCATCTACTGTGTTAGATGTTTATTGCAGTGTGACAAACTGTCCCAATACTAATGGCTTAAAACTGATGATTTACTATTTTCCATCATTCTGTGAGTCAGGGATTTGCGCAGGGCCTTAGCCGCCTGGTTCCATATGATGTCACCTAGAGTCATTCAGCTGCATTCAACAATAACTGAATTGGGCCTGAAGGTCCAACAAGGCTTCACTCACTTGACTGGCACCTCAGTGATCTTCCACCTCCACTCTACATGACTATGCTAGGCTTCCTTACAGTATGGTGATCTCGGGTTGGAAAGACATTTTAGACGATAGCCGGCTTCCAAAAGAAAGGACGCAAAAACTGCTGGCCCCTTCCAAGGCATAGCTTGAGAAAATCCTAAATCATTTCTTTCAATTTCTATTTGTCAAAGCAAGACCTGAGGCTAGGCCAGTAGAGGGGAAATCAACTCTTCCTCTTGAAGTGAGGAGTAGCATGCACATACAAGGTCTGAGGAACTGCTGGTCACCACACTTAAAAGACTATAGAATACATGCCACAAGTTCCTGATCTCAAAGCCATGGCAGACATTTCTAACCCAACATGGTGGTTTCCCCTGTTGGTCCTGGGTATAGTCTGAGTTATTCTCAATACTGCATGACATGGTTTGGCTGTGTCCCCACCCAAATCTCATCTTGAATTATAGCTCCCATAATCCCCACATGTCTTGGAAGGGACCTGGTGGGAGGTTATTGAATCATGGGGGTCAGTTTTTCCCATGCTATTCTTGTGATAGTGAATAAATCTCATGAGATCCGATGGTTTTATAAAAGGCAGTTCCCCTACACACTCTCTCTTGCTTGCCACCACGTAAGACATGCCTTTGCTCCTCCTTTGACTTCTGCCATGTTGTGAGGCCTCCCCAGCCACGTGGAACTGTGGGTTCATTAAACATCTTTTTCTTTATAACTTACTCAGTCTTGGATAAGTCTTTATTAGCAGCATGAGAACCGACTAATATACTGCACCTCAATGGTCACTGCCAGTAGATTGGAGTTGCCATGAAGGTTAAATTGTTTAACACATCTGCTCTATTGGAAAGAGCTGAAGTTCTATTCTCTCCCTGCTGTGGCTTATGGTCTTCCGAAAGACCAGGAAGGTGCCAGTAGGACTCATGGCCCTGCCTGTGAGGAAAGTCAGGCTCATGAGTTTTCACTGTAATCCTGTGAAGTAGGAATGGCAAGTTTTAAAAAAATTTTTTCCTGGTTTGCAAGTGGAGAAATTGAGGTGGACTGAACTCAAGGCACCATTTTAGGTGCTACAGAGGACACAAAACTTACTTAGACATTATTGCAATTCTCAGTATCATTTTCTGGCAGAAGAAAGGCATTTAAACAACTAACTCTAATACCTAACAGAATGAAATGAAGGGTTTCAGAGAAGTATGGACAAAATGATCCTGTAAGTCAAAGACAGGAAAAATTAAATCCAACTGGAGGATCTGGCTGTATTTCATGGGGAACAAGGATGATAACAGGATAGATTCTTCAGGAAAAAATGATCTGAACATCAGAGAATTAAGAGAAACATTGGGAAAATGCAGCAAGTCATATTTTTTTTGTAAAAACATTTCCTTTATGATTATACTATAAAGAAAAAGATGTCATTTCATGCCATTATATATTTTGGTTGCAAAAATTATTCTCCTCTGCCCTGCAGAAAAAAAAACTTCTGGGTTAATTTATTCCTTTTTAGTGCTAAGCATTCCTGCATAATTGTACATCTATACTATATATATAATATTGTAAGTGTGTGTGTGTGTGTGTGTGTGTGTGTGTGTGTGTGTGTGTTTCAGACAGGGTCTTTCTCTGTTACCCAGGCTGGAGTTCAGTGGCATGATTACAGCTCACCACAACTTTGACCTCCCAGCCTCAAGCAATCTTCCCACCTCAGCCTCCCAAGCAGCTGGGGCCACAGGTGCATGCCACCACACTCATTTAATTTTTTTAAACAAATTTTGTAGAGACAGGGACTCGCTGTGTTTTCCAGGCTGGTCTCAAACTCCTGAGCTAAAGCCCTCTTCCTGCCTCAGCCTCCCAAAGTCCAAAGTCCTGGAATTATAGGTGTGGGCCACTGTGCTCAGCTAAAAAAGTTCTATATTTTAATAAAGTCAGTTTCATAATTTTAGTTTTGTTTTTCAAAATGAACATCCAATCAAACCTATTATATTTCACAATTTTACTATAAAATTTAAGACTTCGCTTTTAGTTAATTTATAAGTGACATTTTTCTGCTACCAATTATTTCTGAGTAATAAAATTAATGTAGGAGAATTTGCTATCATAGTGTGAATGTTTAATAAATGTTAATCATTAATTATTTTAAGTAAAATTTGCGTTTTAGAACAGTTTTAGATTTACAGAAAAATTATGAAGATAATACAGAATAGCCATATATAGTAGTCCCCTTTTATCTCTGGGGATGCATTCTAAGACCCCCGTGAATGCCTGAAACTGCGGATTGTACCAAGCCCTATATATAGTTTTTTCCTGCATATACATACCTATGATAAAGTTGAATTTGTAAATTAGACACAGTAGGAAATCACCAAAAATAATAAAATAGAACAATTATAACAATATACTGTCATAAAAGTTATGTGAATGTGGTCTCTCTCTCTCTCTTTCTCTCTCTGTCAAAATACTTAATATTAATATTTTTGAACCACAGTTGACTGTAGGTAACTGAAACCATAGAGAGTGAAATTGCAGATAAGGGGGGGAACTACTGTATTGGTTACAATTAATGAATCAATATTGATACATTATTCTTAATGAATGTCCATACTTTGTTCAGGTTTTCTTAGTCTTTATCTAAGGCTGTTTTCTGTTCCAGGATTCCATAGAAGATACCACACTACATTTAGTAGTCATGCTGCTTTAGGCTCCTCTTGGCTATGACAGTTACTCAGA
Organism: Nomascus leucogenys; assembly: GCF_006542625.1. Classification (NCBI taxonomy): domain Eukaryota; kingdom Metazoa; phylum Chordata; class Mammalia; order Primates; family Hylobatidae; genus Nomascus; species Nomascus leucogenys. The sequence goes on along the minus strand of NC_044390.1, from coordinate 13,213,436 downwards.
CGTTATTTTCATGACATTTGCAGCCTTAGAGAGCACTGGTCGGGTATTTTGGAGAATGTCCCTCAGCTGGGATGTGTCTGATGTTTTTCTTATGATTATACTGGGATTATGGATTTTGAGAGGAAGAGTGCAGAAATAAAATGTCATTTTCATCACATCATATCAAAATTACACGCTATAGACATGGCATTCTTGATGTTAACCTTGATTGCCTGGCTAAGGTGGTATTTGTCAGTTATTTCCATTATACATTTACTCCTTTTTCTCCCTTTCCAAACCTTGCTCTTTGGAAAGCAGTCACTATGCACCACCCACACTTAAGGAGGAGGAAATTATGCTCCACTTCCTCAAAGGCAGAATAACTACATAAATCATTTGGAAATCATCTGCATGGAAGATTTGTCTATATCCTTCTTCTTCTCCTCCCCCTCCCCATTTATTTGCTTATTTGTATCAGTATGGGCTCATGGATGTTTACTTTATATTTTGGGCTATCATTCAATACTGCTTTGTTTTAATTGCTCAAATTGTTTCAGCTTTCGACATTGGGAGCTCTTTCAGTTGATTCTTCTTTCCTTTTAACACATTCTCATTCATGTAAGGATGCTTCTTGTTGATATGGTGCTTTGTTTGTTTGTTTGTTTTGAGCACTTCCTTACTTTCTGGCACCATGAGATGCTTCAGGCTCAGCTTGTACATTTCCTGCCCCCGTCCTAGACCAACCATTTCTCCAAGGAACTTTGGTTCTCTGTGTTGGAGAATGGCATCAGAAACCAGGATCTAGGTGCAAGATGTGCTCATTCCTACTCTGTATTGTTGCCTCTAGGTCCCCTTAGCTGACAGAACAAGAAAATATGTGTGTATGCAAGCCCATGTATATTGACATATCTATAAACATTTCTATATGTAACTATCTACGTCGGTATTAAGCTAAACATGAGTTCACACAGATGTCTCCAACTCTAAATCTATTGCTACATAGATCATTATGGCCTCCTCCCCTTACTCATCTGTAACCCCCCAATTTAACAGTGAGAAAAGTAGCTTCAAATACCCGGCATCGATTTCCTTATTTCATTCATGTATACATGTATAATGGTATCAGAATTGTTAACCAATACCTGTCAAATAGAACACAGTGCTTATGTGTAATATTTTTGCTTTAGTCATACAGACTTCACTCATTTCCAAAATTACTCAGTTCAGCATCCTTCCCCCAACCCCCTCAGTGAGGTTATTTCATGCATTTATAATAAGCTAGGTTATTTTCTCATATTCTGCATTCCATTCAGCCTTCTAAATTATTTTTGTGATTTGCATACATTAACAGTCACTCTTTATGCTCTAAATTTCCATGAGCTTTAGCAAATGCATGGTGTCATATAGTCATATTCACTATGTCATTATTATTTTTGTTTAACAAAGATTTATATGGTATTTACTATGGGATAGACCTTAGTCATTTCATCTCTATAGCAACCTTATTAGACAGATACCATTATCACATAATCTCTGCTTCAGGTACAAAAATTAAAGCATAGAGAGGTTAAGTAACCTTCTTAAGATCACAGAGCTAGCATGGATAGACCTGGTTGAAAACCCAGGGCATTTGTCCTCCTAACCATTGTATTGTCCCACTTTCCAGGAGTCACGATTATTTCTTCTCCTACTTTACTCTCATGGTTTTCTTCTATTCATTTTTTCCCTCCTGAAAAAATGTTCCTTTTGCTACACACTGAATTTAACTCTTACCTGCTACAATTCTTTACTAGCCTTCTCAATTATTAGTGATTTCAGAAATTTTAGGAGTGAAGACAGATAGGAGCACCATGCTGAAATCACCTGACAAAAGCTGACAGTTACTCTGAAGCTACTAGCATGCTGTTCATGTAAGTGGATGCAGCTGACTCGCCTTTTCTGTTTTGGAATCAAAGGCGATTAAGTATCAAACTTGAAATCTAGAGGGAAGGCAATTTTAAAAGTTAATACAACTTTTCAGTCTTTTGCAAATGGTCTTCCTATCATTCTCAGGAAAAAAAAAAAAGAAAGAAAAACTTAAAAGTAGCCTATCTCTTTTAGAAACTCTAGAAGCTGTTGAAAAGTGGATCATATTTTGGAGAACTGGATTCTAATCACCTCTATGTATATTTGGGAGAAGAGGGTGCCTATGTTGGAAATATTCATAAAAACTTTCAAGGTGATACAAGATCTGGATAAGAAGCTTTCACTATTCTCTTCTCAATGGATTTAGAGCAAAAATATAAGTTAAAAGAGTAGGCAAATTTATCCAAGCAAATATCACAGGGGTATTAAGAAAGAAGGTCATCCAATTAACTAATTACTTCTTACATATCCTGGCGTACTAATCAAAATCAGTTGCTGTCAGAAATCTGGGCTCAGAGAAAGCAGGCAATCCAAGTTGGAAATTCACTTGGCTTTTAAAATCTCAAAAGGCATCATTCACATGTGATGGCTATGGTACAACTAAATATTGACATGTGGTATTTCTTGGAATTTGAAGACATTTTGCTTTTCATTGTACTCCCTATCCATTCCTTGTTTCATTCCTGTGTACATGTATATTGATATCAGAATTGTTAGCCAATACCGAACTCGATCAGATACAGCACAGTGCTTTTGCTTTAGTCTTAGAGCCTCCACTCATTTTCAAAATTACGTGGTTCAACACCCTTCCCCAACCCTTTCAGTGAGGTTGTTTCATACATTTGCAATACAGCAGGTTGTGAAAATTATGCTGCCAATCCCTGGCAGCATAATTTCCTGAAACTTCAGGGAAAAGTTCCAATGGATAAAAAGGTGAAGGGAATTAATGTCTATTGAGTGTTTATTAGGTACTCAACAATTTTTATGTATGTTCCATTTAAATCTCATCACAACCTCATATAGATCTTGTAGACCAGCTAAGGAACTTATTGTTATTTTTAATGTAAAAGGAAGCTGTTAGATGTAAAAAACACGAGACTATGGGAGATATTCAGTTTCTTTCCCACACCCACAGATGGTAGAGTTAGGACTGGAACTCAGGCTTTAAGTTTTTTAGCTTCATATTCATTTGTTTAACAACATTTGTCATTAACCTCTGAGGTCCTGCACTAGATCTCACTGGATCCTCCCACCGCCAAGCTGGTGGGAAATGGGTATAAGTAGTGAGAAGGCAGTTACATGGAAGAACAGTAAGAGAGAGAGGAGGAGGGTACAAGGTAATGAAGTCTAAGCAGGACACTGGCAGGCCAGGGAAGACTTGAAGAGGAGCCCATACATGGATGGGTTGACTTAAGGTCCCCAGTTTAATTCCAAGTTGCTCTTCTTTTAGATCCAGTTCGTGGAAATTTTCCAACTGCCCATTAGGAGGTATCTCCCTTCCATTGGAGGCATCATGCTAACCAGAGATCTGAGGTGTTCCAGACTTTCTTCAGCATGGCAATATTTCCTGTCTTTGGCCTATTTTCCTTGGGCCAAGCTCCTTAAAGGTCTTGGCTTCTCTGCCAAAGAGACCTGGGATCATCAGGCAATAATCCTCCAATTTATTGCCCCTGTTCTACATTCCTGATCCATGACTATTTGCAGATCTTGGGACCAGCTTTCCAAAACCCAGCATAAGCTGCTTTAATTTTATCATTGTCCTATAATTTCATGGAAATGGCTGCTGCAAAGCCAACAAATGACTAATAAAACCCCTCAGCCCACTCATTTTTAATGTCATTCTGGAACTCCAGAACAGAGACCATCTGGTTACAGTGCTTATTTTAATATAAAAGAGGAGCTGAATTGAAAATCATATTTCTGAGAGAACACTGAAACAAGTTATCTGTTTGTAAACCCAAAGCACCGCACAACAAGTCAAATGTTTCCTTGAGCAGTGATAAAATACTCTAGGTGCTACATACTCAACTTTGTCTGTATACACACACACACAAGCAGACACACATGATAGACAAACACCAGTCAACACTCTACCATTAATAATTGTTCCATTCATTGAGTACTATCCTTGTGCCGGGCAATGTACAAAACACCCCAGATTATTTTGCAAGAGTACTATTAGCTCTATTAGTATACTCGTTTAATAGGTGAAATAAATAGAAGATAAGTAAACTTGCTCCAAGTCACACAGCTAGTAAATAACACGGCCAGGCTCAGGACCAAGGTCCATCAGTTTAGTTTCCACACATGTGCCCTGAGCAACTGAGTTATTTGACTTTTTTGTGTGTGTGTATGTGGAAAAGTTACCCCAATCAATAACTAATTTTTCAACTAGGTAAAATAAGTTGTTTTTAATTTTAAATTGTTTTAAATTGTGGAATAATTTTATTTATTTTTATTTTCATAGGTTATTGGGGAACAGTTAATGTTTGGTTGTGTGAGTCAGTTTTTTTAGTGGTGACTTGTGAGATTTTGGTGCACCCATTATCACAGCATTATACACTGCACCATATTTGTAGTCTTTTATTCCTCACCCCCTTCCCGCCCTTTCCTCCTGAGTCCCCAAAGTCCATTTTGTCATTCTTATGCCTTTGCATCCTCATAGCTTAGTTCCCACTTATGAGTGAGAAGATGTGATGTTTGGTTTTCCATTCCTGAGTTACTTCACTTAGAATAATAGTCTCCAATATCATCCAGGTTGATGCAAATGCCATTAATTCATTTTTTATGGCTGAGTAGTATTCCATATATACCAGTTTCTTTATCCACTCATTGATTGATGGGCATTTGGGTTGGTTCCACGTTTTTGCAGTTGCGAATTGTGCTGCTATAAACATGCGTGTGGAAGTATCTTTTTTGTATAATGACTTCTTTTCCTCTGGGTAGATACCCAGTAGTGGGATTGCTGGATCAAATGGTAGTTCTACTTTTAGTTCTTTAAGGATTCTCCACATTGTATTCCATAGTGATTGTACTAGTTTGCATTCCCACCAGCAGTGTAGAAGTGTTCCCTGTTCACTGCATCCATGCCAACATCTACTATATTTTTATTTTTTGATTATGGCCATTGTAGCAGGAGTAAGGTGGTATCACATTATGATTTTGATTTGCATTTCCCTAACACTAACATCATTAGTGATGCTGAGCATTTTTTCATATGTTTGTTGATCATTTGTACATCTTCTTTTTGAGAATTATCTATTCATGTCCTTAGCCCACTTTTGATGGGATTTTTTTGTTTTTTTTGCTTGTTGATTTGAGTTTATTTTAGATTCTGGATATTAGTCCTTTTTCATATGTATAGATTGTGAAGATTTTTTTCCACTCTGTGGGTTGTCTGTTTACTCTGCTGACTGTTCCTTTTGCCACGCAAAAGCTCTTTAGTTTAAGTCCCAGCAATTTATCTTTGTTTTTATTGCATTTGTTTTTGGTTTCTTGGTTATGAACTCCTTGCCTAAGCTAATGTCTAGAAGGGTTTTTCCAATGTTATCTTCTAAGGTTTTTATAGTTTCAGGTCTTAGATTTAAGTCCTTAATCCATCTTGAGTTGATTTTTGTATAAGGTGAGAGATGAGGATCCAGTTTCAGTCTCCTACATGTGGCTAGCCAATTATCCCAGTAACATTTGTTGAAAAGGGTATTCTTTCCCCACTTTATGTTTTTGTTTGCTTTGTTGAAGATCAGTTGGCTATAAGTATTTGGGTTTATTTCTGGGTTCTCTATTTTGTTCCACTGGTCTATGTGCCTATTTTTATGCCAGCACCATGCTGTTTTGGTGACTATGACCTTATAGTATAGTTTGAAGTTGGAGAATGTGATGCCTCCAGATTTTTTCTTTTTGCTTAGTCTTGCTTTGGCTATGGGGGCTCTTCTTTTGGTTCCATATGAATTTTAGAATTGTTTTTTCTAATTCTGTGAAAAATTATAGTGGTATTTTGATGGGAATTGCATTGAATTTATAGATTGCTTTTGGCTATATGGTCATTTTCACAATATTGATTCTACCCATTCATGAGCATGGGATATGTTTCCATTTGTTTGTGACTTCTGTGATTTATTTCATCAGTGTTTTGTAGTTTTCCTTGTAGAGGTCTTTCACCTCCTTGGTTAGGTATATTCCTAAGTATTTAATTATTTTGCAGCTATTGTAAAAGGGGTTGAGTTGTTGATTGATTCTCAGCTTGGTCACTGTTGGTGCATAGAAGAGCTACTGATTTGTGTATATTAATTTTGTATCCAGAAACTTTGCTGAGTTCTTTTATCAGTTCTAGGGGCTTTCTGGAAGAATCTGTAGGGTTTTCTAGGTAAATAATCATATCATCAGCAAACAGTGAGTTTGATTTCCTTTTTACCAATTTGGATGCCCTTTATTTCTTTCTCTTGTCTGATTGCTCTGGCTAGGACTTCCAGTACAATGTTGAAAAGGAGTGGTGAGAGTGGGCATCCTTGTCTTGTGCCAGTTCTCAGAGGTAATGCTTTCAACTTTCCCCCATTCACTATGATGTTTGCTGTGGGTTTGTTATAGATGGTTTTTATTATATTGAGGTATGTCCCTTGTATGCCAATTATGCCAAGAGTTTTAATCATAAAGGGATGCTGGATTTTGTAGAATGCTTTTTCTGCATCTATTGAGATGATCGTGTGGTTTTTGTTTTTAATTCTGTTTCTGCGGTGTGTCACATTTATTGACTTGGTGTATTAAACCATCCCTGCATCCTTGGTATGAAACCCTCTTAATTATGGTGGATTATCTTTTTTATATGTTGTTGGATTCAGTTAGCTAGTATTTTGTCAAGGATTTTAGCATCTATGTTCATCAGGGATATTGGTCTGTAGTTTTCTTTCTTGGTTATGTCCTTTCCTGCTTTTGGTATTAGGGTGATGCTGGCTTTATAGAATGATTTAGGGAGGGTTTCCTCTTTCTCTATCTTGTGCAAGAGTGTCAATAGGATTAGTGACAATTCTTCTTTGAATGTCTGGTAGAAATCTGCTGGACTTTTTTTATTGGTAATTTTTAAATTAACATCCAATCTTGCTGCTTGTTAGTGGTCAGGGTATCAAACTCTTCCTGATTTAAGCTAGGAGGGTTGTATCTTTCCAGGAATTTATCCATATTTTCTAGGTTTTCTAGTTTATGCACATAAAGGTGTTCATAATAGCCTTGAATGATCTTTTGTATTTCTGTGGTGTCAGATATAATAAATCCCATTTCATTTATTAGTGAGGTTATTTGGGTTTTCTCTCCTCTGTTCTTGGTTAATCTTGCTAATAGTCTATCAATTTTATTTATCTTTTTAAGGAATGAGATTTTTGTTTCATTTGTCTTTTGCATTTTTTGTTTGATTCTTTCAATTTCATTTAGTTCTGCTCTGCTCTTTCCTTTCTTCTGCTGGGTTTGGGTTTGGTTTGTTCTTGTTTCTCTAGTTCCTTGAGGTGTGACCTTATATTTTCTGTTTGTGCTCTTTATGATGTAGGCGTTTAGGGCTATAAACTTTCCTCTTAGCACCACCTTTGCTGTGTCCCAGAGGTTTTGATAGCTCGTGTCACTGTTGTTCAGTCTGAAGAATTTTTAAATTTCCATCTTGATATCATTTTTGAGCTCATAATCATTCAGGAGCAGGTTATTTAATTTCCACATATTTGCATGGTTTTGAAGGTTCCTTTGGAGTTGATTTCCAGTTTTATTTCACTGTGGCCTGAGAGAGTGCCTGGTGTAACTCCAACTTTCATAAATGTATTGAGGCTTGTTTTGTGGCCTATTATATGGTCTGTCTTGGAGAAAATTCCATGCACTGTTGAATAGAATGTATATTCTGCAGTTGTTGGATGGAATGTTCTGTATATATCTGTTAAGTCCATTTGTTCCAGGGTATAGTTTAAATCCATTGTTTCTTTGTTGACTTTCTGTCTTGATGACCTGTCTAGTACTGTCAGTGGAGTATTGAAGTCTGTGACTATTATTATACTGCTTTCTATCTCATTTCTTAGGTCTATTAGTAATTGTTTTATAAACTTGGGAGCTCCAGTGTTAGGTGCATATATGTTTAGGATTGTGATATTTTCCTGTTGGACAAGGCCATTTATCATTATATAATACCCCTCTTTGTCTTTTTTAACCACTGTTGCTTTAAAGTTTGTTTTGTTTGAGATAAGAAATAACTACTCTCGCTCACTTTTGGTGCCTATTTGCCTGAAATGTCTTTTTCTATCCCTTTATTTTAAATTTGTGTGAGTCTTTATGTGTTAAGTGAGTCTTTTGAATGCAGCAGATAGTTGGTTGGTGAATTCTTATCCATTATGCAATTTTGTATATTTTAAGTGGAGCATTTAGGCCATTTACATTCAATGTCAGTATTGAGATTGAGGTACCATTCCATTCACCTTGCTATTTGTTGTCTGTATACCTTATTTTTTGTTGTTGTTGTTTTGTTGTTTTAAATTGTGTTTTTGTTTTATAGGTCCTAGGAGATTTATACTTTAAAGAGGTTCTGTTTTGATGTGTTTCCAGGATTTGTTTCAAGATTTAGAGCTCCTTTTAGCAGTTCTTGTAGTGGTGGCTTAGTAGAGGTAAATTCGCTCAGCATCTGTTTGTCTGAAAAAGACTGTATCTTCCCTTCATATATGAAGCTTAGTTTCGCTGGATACAAAATTCTTGGCTGATAATTGTTTTGTTTGAGGAGGTTGAAGATAGGGCCTCCCTCCCTTCTAGCTTGTAGAACTTCTGCTGAGAAATCTGCTGTTAATCTGATAGGTTTTCCTTTATAGGTTACCTGGTGCTTTTGTCTCAAAGCTCTTAAGATTCTTTCCTTTGTCTTAACTTTGGATAACCAGATGACAATGTGCCTAAATGATGATCTTTTTGCGATCAATTTCCCAGGTGTTCTTTGTGCTTCTTGTATTTGGATGTCTAGGTCTCTGGCAAGGCCAGGGAAGTTTTCCTCAATTATTCCCCCAGATATGTTTTCCAAACTTTTAGATTTTTCTTCTTCCTCAAGAACACTGATTATACTTAGGTTTGGCTGTTTAACATAATCCCAGACTTCTCGGAGGCTTCGTTCATATTTTCTTATTGTTTTTTCTTTGTCTTTGTTGGATTGAGTTAATTCAAAGACCTTGTCTTTGAGCTCTGAATTTCTTTCTTCCACTTATTCAGTTCTATTACTGACACTTTCCAGAGCAGTTTGCATTTCTATAGATGTGTCCCTTGTTTCCTGACTTTTTTTTGTTTTTTATTTATGCTATATATTTCCTTGAATATTTCACTTCTTGTATCATTTTTTGGATTTCCTTGTATTGGGTTTCGCCTTTCTCTGGTGCCTCCCTGATTAGCTTAATAACAAACCTCCTGCATTCTTTTTCAGATAAATCAGGGATTTCTTTTTGGTTTGAGTCCACTGCTGGTAAGCTAGTGTGATTTTTTTGGAGGTGTTAAAGAACCTAGTTTTGTCATATTACCAGAGTTGGTTTTCTGGTTCCTTCTCATTCGGGTAGGCTGTGTCAGAGGGAAGGTCTAGGGTTGAGAGCAGTTGTTTAGATTATTTTGTCCCATGGGGTGTTCCCTTGATGTTGTACTTTCCCCCTTTTCCTGTGGATGTGGCTTACTGAGAGCCAAGTTGTAGTGATTGTTATCTCTCTTCTGGATCTAGGTACCCAGCAAGTCTGCCAGGCTCTGTGCTGGTACTGGGGGTTGTCTGTACAGAGTCCTGTGATATGAACCATCTGTGGGTCTCTCAGTCATGGATACCAGCACCTGTTATGGTGGAGGTCGCAGGGGGGTGAAATGGACTCTGTGAGGGTTCTTAGCTTTGGTGGTTTAATGCCCAGTTTTTGTGCTGATTGGCCTCCTGCCAGGAGGTGGCACTTTCCAAAGAGCATCAGCTGTGGTAGTATGGGGAGGAACAGGTGGTGGGTGGAGCCCTAAAACTCCCAAGAGCATATGTCCTTTGTCTTCAGCTACCAGGTGGGTATGGAAGGACCACTGGGTGGGGGCAGGGCTAGCCGTGTCTGAGCTCAGACTCTCCTTGGGCAGGTATTGCTGCGACTGCTGTGGGGGATGGAGTGAGGTTCCCAGATCAATGGAGTTATGCTCCTAAGAGGATTATGGCTGTCTCTGCCGTGTCATGTAGGTTGTGAGGGAAATGGAGGAAAGCCAGCAGTCACAGGCCTCACCCAGCTCCCATGCAATCTGAAGGGCTGGTCTCACTCCCACTGTGCCCCCACCAACAGCACCAAGTCTGTTTCCAGGCAGTGGGTGAGCAGGGCTGAGAACTTGCCCCAGGCTACCCACCTCTAAGCTGCAAAAGCAAATATGGCTTTCCTTCTTCCCCTACCTGTGGAGTCTGCACACTGGATTCATACCCTCCCCCAAGTTCTGGCCAAAAGGGTTTTTGATCATTTCAAATTGTCACAAAGTTCAGCTGGAGATTACCTTCTCCGTTTGGCCTTTGCTCAGCACCTCTGGCCACCTTCCCAAACGACCCCTGTGAGGCCAGGCAAAAACAACTTGCTAGGGGGCCCAGCAAGCTCCCAGGGCTTTTCCCACTGCCTCTTCTACTCCTGCATTTTGCTTGGCTCTCTAAATTGACTCAGCTCCAGGTAAGATCGGAATCTTCTCCCGTAATCTAGGCCTTCAGTGTTCTGAGTGGTGGTGTGTGTTTGGGGCCAGATGTTCTTCCTTTCTCACTTCCACAGTTTGAGCACTCACAGTATTTGTGGTGTCTCCCAGGTTCTGCAGGAGCCATCCGCTTCCTTCAGGGGGTCTGTGGGTCCTCTTGGGTTTCCTGATTTATTCCTGCAGTTGTTCTGGAGCAAAAATTCACAATGCAAGCCTCCACACACTGCTGTGACCATCCGATTTGGAGCTGCAATCTAGTCCTGCCTCCTATCCATATGATCCATGATCACAAGGTAAAGTCCCACGATAGGCTGTCTGCAAGTTGAGGAGCAAGGAAGCCGGTGGATCAGTCCAAGTCCCAAAACCTTAAAAGTGGAGAAGCTGACAGTGCAGCCTTCAGTCTGTGGCCAAAGGTCTGACAGCCCCTGGCAAACCACTAGTGTAAATCCAAGAGTCCAAAAGCTGAAGAACTTGGAGTCTGATGTTCAAGGGCAGGAAGACTCAGCAAGTCTCTAAAATTGTGGAATGATTTTAGATTTGCAGAAAAGTTGCAAAGATAGTACAGAATTTCCATATACTTTCTCGCTTAGCTTTCTCTAATGTTAACATCTTACATAACCATGCTACATTTGTTGGAACTAAGAAATCATCATTGATACAATTATGATGAACTCAACTACAGACGTTATTCAGCTTGCAGAATGGTTTTTATTTGCAATTTTTCTTGTAACTTCTGATTTGATCATCCCTTTTTAGGCTCTATGGGGTTTTTGTTTGTCTGTTTATACTGCAGGTGGTTGAGTGTAGTTTCCAATTGTGTTGAGTTATGTATTAAACCAGCTCTGCCTTTGACTGACACTGGGGACCCCAAGAACTTTGCCACTCTTTCCTCTGCGAATCTTCTGTATTTTCAACTTCACCAGATTTACTCTCTTTCCTTCTTTTTTTCCTTCCTTCCTTCCTTCCTTATTTCCTTCCTTCCTTCCTTATTTCCTTCCTTTCTCTCTCTGTTTTGTTTTGACACAGGATTTCACTTCTATCACCCAGGCGGAGTGGTGCAGTGGAACGATTCTGGCTCACTGCAACCTCCACCTCCTGGGCTCAAGTGATTCTCCTGTCTCCCAAGTAGCTGAGACTACAGGCGCACACCACTTCGCTTGGCTATTTTTTTCTGTTTTTGGTAGAGACGGGGTTTTGTCACGTTGCTCAGGCTGGTCTCGAACTCCTGAGCTCAGGTGATCCAGCCGCCTTGGCCTCCCAAAGTGCTGAGATTACAGGTGTGAGTGGCCATGCCTGGCCAACCTCACTGGATTTCTTTACATGAATTTCAACCTTGTGATTCAACTTGGTTGCTCTGCCTCTGCTTTTAGCTATTTCTTCCTATCAAAATTTGTAGCCCAACTCAGAACTCAAAAGTTCTGAGCCTCAGTTTCTGCATGCCACATTGGTTTTCCTTCAGGACATATTTTATAATGGGAATTTAATTGTCCCTCTAGCTTGACCTTAAGGTTGTTGTGTTCTTATCATAAGATTATACTCTGACTGTACTTATCTCAGTAATCGCAGTTCATAGGAAGGACCCAAATCTCCTGCTCTGACAATTGATTTTCCCCATTTTATGGAGGATGTAGAAACTTAAAGTAATTGGTCCAGAATTACATAGCACGTAACTGGAAAATTAAAAGACCCAGGGAACGAGGGAGAACTGGGTCTCTAGGTATTCTTTAGTTGTTAGGACAAGTGCAGTTTAAAATAAAAGAGAAATCAAACATCATGGAAAGGTATGTTTCAGAAAAGAGCTAAAAAGTCTTTTCCCTGCCAAATGTCAGAAACACTTTAATCCACTTTTGGAAAGGAATGCCGTCATTAGTTACAGCATTTGACCAGGCAAAACAAGTATTAAAATCAGACTTAACATGCCTGAAACAAATTTCCTTCCTTCCTTCCTTCCTACCTTCCTTCCTTCCATTTTTTCTTTCCTTTCTTTCCTTTCCTCTTTCTTTCTTTCTGTCTCTCTCCTTCCTTCCTTGCTTCCCTCCTTCCTTCCTTTCCTCCTTTTTTCTGAAACAAGTCCCTTATCTTGCCTTCCTGATTTATTACTGGATCTGCTGTATTCCCAGGCATCCACCTAGGAAACTCAGTGTCATCTTTTATTCTCTCCACACTGACATGCAAACCAATTGCCAAGTCCTGCCAATTTTGCCTCTTCTGCTCTCAATTTTACTCATGTCTTTCCATTTTTACTGTCATTATTTTTGTGCTTAGGTTATCTCATAAACCTGTTGATCTATGTGCTCCTACTATACGTGTGGACAGATTAGGTTCTGATAGACAGTAACTGTCAGGCCTCTAATTTGCTCAAAAACTTCAATGACATTCCCATACCTACTGAGATCAGAATAGACTCCTTCCTCTGGCATTTGAGGTCCTCCATCCACATGGCCCACTTTTCCAGTTTTATCTCTTTTTGAGACGGGTCTCACTTTGTTGCCCAAGCTGAAGTGCAGCAGCATGATCTTGGCTCACTGTAGCCTTCACCTCCTGGGCTCAAGCCATCCTCCTGCCTCCACTTCCTGAGTATTTAGGACTACAGGCATGTGTACTACCATGTCCAGATAATTTTTGTAATTTTTGTAGAGACGGGGTTTTGCCATGTTGCCTAGGCTGGTCCTGAGCCCAAGCGATCTGTCCGCCTCGACCTCCTAAAGTGCTGGGATTACAGATGTGCAGTACCTCACCTGGCTGTAGTTTTTAGCTATTATTATTCCTTTACCATGTACACCATGAATCAGCCATGCTAGTTTGTGTTTTTCCTTGAACATATACTGCCACCAGCATCTTAGCATATGCAGTTTCTTCTGCTTGGAAGGGCTCCTCTATTCCCGCTCCTAAGCTGCGCTTGTTGGCTACAATGTATCAAGGGTTGGCAAATTATAGCCTAAAGGCCAAATAAAGTCTTATTTGAACATAACTACATCCATTCATTTAAGTACATAGTCCTTTTGGCCAGAAGCGGTGGCTCACGCTTGTAATCCCAGCACTTTGGGAGGTTGAGGCGGGTGGATCACCTGAGGTCAGTAGTTTGAGACCAGCCTGACCAACATGGTGAAACCCCATCTCTACTAAAAAGACAATAAATTAGCTGGGCATGGTGGCCAACTGTAGTCCCAGCTACTCGGGAGGCTGAGGCAGGAGAATTGCTTGAACCCAGGAGACAGAGGTTGCAGTGAGCCAAGATCGCGCCATTACGCTCCAGCCTGGGTAACAGAGCAAGACTCCATCTCAAAAAGAAAAAAAAGTATATAGTCCTTTATAGAACATGGGTGCTGAACTCTGCAGTACATCCTTAGCCAATATTGATTTCTCTGTGTATCCAATTCAACATGTTTCAGCAAAAAATTGTTGTGTTCCTACCATGTGGTAAACGCACAAAATCAGAAAAGTTATGGCCCTTCACTCAAGGAGCTCACCACTTGAAAGTGATGACACAACTATAAAACTATACAATTCCTCTACAGTATGCCAAGTAGATGAATAGCAGTCCATAGAGGAGATACCTGTTAGCACAGAATAGGGAGTGGTGAACATTTTGGAGGGGATGAAATGCTAGGAAACAGATGATTAATAGCTGAGGGGGATTGGAAATTATATATAGAAGTTTATCAAGGTGACAAAGGGTTAAAGACACTCCAGAGGAACAGCACATACAAAAAGGATGGACATAACCATGCTTTCTCTTTAGGGAACCTCAGGTGGGCCCTTACAAAAGCAAAAGGGAAAGAGAATGGGCTTTGGAGGCAGACTAACCTGGATATGAATCCTGACTCTCATGCAGATTAACTGGGTGACTTTGAGCAAGTCTTCAGATTCTTTTAGCCCATTTTCTTTCCTAGCAGTATTTACACAAATTAACTGATATGACATAATTGAAAGATTATGGCACATCATTTGACACAGACTGTTAGGCGACAAAAAAAAATTATTGTAGTTCTCATCAGTATGTAGCAAAACAAAGTTTACATAGGTTAGCATGAGACAGAAAGAGTAGAGAGAAAGTCACGCAGGCCTCAAAATACAAAGACAGCTGTTTTTTCCTTGGTATCTCACGGTCTCTATTGTTCCAACCGTACCTGTTCCTTCCTACATTATACATAGTGGTATGCTGATCTAATCCTTTCTTTCCTGTGAACTCCTGGAGGGAAGGGACCTTTCCTTATTCCTCTCTGTGTCTCTCAAAGTGCTTAGCACTGTGTCATATATAATGAATATTTGCTGAATTTTTAAACCTTAGATTATAAAAGGCACTTTCGCAGTAATCAACCCATTCTTTTCTATGAAATTGAGACTAATGGGTTGTAAGATGTTTCATTGATTTGAGCTTTCCCAGATTGATGATCCCGATTCTAACTTGTAGATTCCAAGAAGTGGCATTTATTCATGTTTCTTCTCTCTCTCCCTCACTCTCTCATTCAGGTTCACTTTTCCCTTTTAGAAACATCCTTCAGCCTCCCTCCTGGTGGCCACTGCTCTTGCAGGCATGGCTTCTATTTGTTGTTACATTCACACAAAATTGCACAGGATTTGTATCAGAGCTTTTTCTGATATGCTTGTGGGAAGGAAAATTAGAATAATCAGCAGTGGATTATTTTAGGCCTTGAGAGGAAGACAGTATGTTTTTGAATCCTTCCACAAAAGCAAGCCTCATCTACCATATATATAAGGTCAGTGCTATGGGTCAGTGATAGTTAATATAGGTGTCAACTTGACTGGATTGAGGGATGACTAGATGGCTGGTGAGGCACTGTTTCTGGGTGTGTCTTGAAGGGTATTGCCAGATATTTGAGTCAGTGGATGGGGAGAGGAAGACCCACTCTCAAAGTGGGTGGGCACCATCCAATTGGCTGCTAACACAGATAGAACAAAGCAGATAGAAGGGATAAGCAGCTTGCTGAGTCTTCTCACTTTCTCTCTCTTCCCAAACCAGACCCTTGCCTCCTCTCCTCCTGCCCTTGGACATCAGACTCCAGGTTTCTCAGCCTTTGGATTCTGGGACTTGCAACAGGGGCCTTCCCGGGACTTTTGGGCCTTTGGCCTCCTACAGAGGGCTGCACCGTCAGCTTTTCTGGTTTGAGGTTTTTGGTCTTGGAATGAGCTATGCTATGGGCTTCTCTCTTTCTCCAGCTTGCAGACGGCCTGTCTTGGGACTTTGCCTTGTAATTGTACGAACCAATTCTCTCTATAAACTCCCTTTTGTATATACGTATATCCTATTGGTTCTGTCCCTATGGAGAACCCTGACTAAAACAGGGTCCTAGAAAGAACAGAACTCATAATTATAGAGTAATATTATAGCTGTCATATACTGGAAGCTTTCTATGTGGTAGACACTTTGTGTAAGTTACGTTCATCCCTGATAACACCAATGCAAGTTACTATTCCACTTTACAGATGGGAACCTGAGGCTCAGAAAGGTAAGACAACTTTCACTAGTCCACACAGGCTAAGGGGCAGGGCCCGGCTCTGTTTACTTTTCCGGGGTTCCTGACAATGCCCTTTGATTGCCCTGCAGCTGGGAAGGAAATTAGCTAATCTTTTAGGCTTCAGCTCTCTGCTGCGCATTCCTCCTTTCCAGCATTTTCCATGATGGTTTTCCTTGGACTACTGGCCTGAAAGCAAGGCTAACTACATAATTTGATAAGACCAGTGTAAAATAAAAACACAGCTCTTTGTTGAAAAAGCTGGAAAAAAAAAAGTACCCTTTTTAAAGTTATTAAAATATAAAACCTTTTCCATTATTCTGTCCTCTCTTGACTTATCATGGTTTATTATTTAATGTCATTCTAAGTAAAGAAAAATTAAAATTTTAAATTATTAGCATAAATTTTGCTGTTCATTTTTACATCGTGTGATGCCAGTTTTGAATGCAAATGCAAGAGCATATGCAGAATTACTGAAATGACACAATTTCTATTTTGCAGCTTGTAGATGCATATGTATTTTGTTCTTTCCACAAGAGAGGAAAGGCTGCCCTGTTTTTATTTCCCTTCCTGATATATGCACATGCTACCAATACTCTCTATCTCTGGCTTATTGATGAGTAAGAAGGACTGAAAGAGAAGAAACTATGGCTTGAGCCATCTTCCCCTTTCCTTCTACGTCGTTTTTGGCAAAAGTAGCGAATACAGGGAAGCCACATGGGTAAGAAATCGTATCATAGGATTCCCAGATTGCCAACATTTCTTAGAATTCACTTGCCTTCTTTTTCTGTTCAAAGCACACTCTGGTTCAGACAGAAAGTGTGGGCTTTTGGGGCTGTCAGCATCCTCAGCTTACTCAGTTTTAAATGTTATCTCATACTCACTTTCCATCCTGCTGATCTTGCCTGCTTCATGGGACCACCAGAATTATGTTTACAGGGCATCACAAACACTCTATGAGAGTAGAATGGCAAGCAATGGCAGACACATATATTGTGCTTGTCTTCTCTGTTCATGTGCATGCTCCATTGTCTCATGAGACTCCACTTGCAAAACACAAGTCGTACAATAAAATTATTGAGAGTTTCAAGTTGATGACACTAGAGCATTAAATCAAGCAAGTAGCCCCTTGAGCACAGGCCCTGGGTGACTGTGTAGGTCATATACCCATGAAGCTGGCCCTGCCTGGGTGATGTTAAGAGGTGGGCTCTAGGAGGAAGATTCTACAAGCCAAACTGTGAAAACTTCCTCTGATCTCTTATCACACTTAACCACTTACCAACTTTCTCTGACAGACTTTCTCTCACCACTGGGCTCTTTCAACAGATCCCAGTTGAAAATCTTCAACTCAATCAGGCTTCAAGAAGCAAAGGACAGCCTGGCATGGTGGCTCACATCTGTAATCCCAGCACTTTTGGGGACTGTGGTGTGTGGATTGCCTGAGGTCAGGAGTTCGAGACCACCCTGGCCAACATGGCGAAACACTGTCTCTATCAAAAATACAAAAATTAGCTGGACGTTGTGGCATGCACCTGTAATCCCAGCTACTCAGGAGGCTGAGGCAGGAGAATCACTTGAACTTGGGAGGCAGAGGTTGCAGGGAGCTGAGATTGCACCACTGCACTCCAGCACGGGCGACAGAGCGAGACTCCATCCCCTCAAAAAAAAAAAAAAAAGCAGCAAAGGAAGAGAAACCTCAGGCCATTATCTCAGCTGTTCAGAATCACACCTGGCCTCACTAATTGTACATATCTTTCCAGTGGCCAAACTTCCACCTCACACTCTGGTTTTATGCCCTGTTCTGGTCCATATGTAACTCTCACACCCCGTCTGAGTCTATATACCTTAGTGGAGGTACTTTTGGTATAGTCCATACTTAAGTTTAATACCCTAGAAAAACATTTCAATGATAGAAAGAAATCCGGTTGCTTAAAACTCTATTCTTTGCCTCGTGTGCATTTTCCTTTTGTTTTTATTCAATATTCGGCAAGCATTGGCCAAGTAGCTTCTGCTATGAGGGAGATCTCTTTTAGGAATGAGAGTATACAAAAGTAAAGATGTCATATCTCTGACCTCGAGACAGCCATGGTCTGCTGCCTTCTGACACTGACACTTTGTACTAAATGTGTAATGTAAATTTAAAAATGTTCCAGGCAGCTCCCTCATTTTGCTCCTTTTTATCCCAGCAGTGTGGTTTCTGAGACAAATGTGAGGGCAGGTGCCCTAGGGTCATTTTCCTAGATTAGCCCTCCATGCTCTCTCTTTAAGAAGTGATTTTTTAACACAAACTGCACCCTATATTTAAGTAAATAAGGTACTCTCCTTAATCTTGAATGCTTGGCCAAAATTTTCAAAACTCTGTAACTATGGCTTTCTAACTTATTTCCAGATTTAACCTCAAAGAATTATACAAGGTTTCAAGTGTCTGTGGCTTCTCATATTTCCCTTAACTCCTAGTCAACCATTTCACTGCCTTGAACTTCTCTTATCTTGCATTTTTAACTCCTTTTCTTAAGAGCATTCTTTTTTTGTTTGTTCAAGAAACACTTTTTTAAAAAATTGTTTTAACTGACACAATAATTGTACATGTTTATGGAGTAGTGATGTTTCCATACATATAATGTATAGTGATCAGATCAGGGTACTTAGCATATCCATTAGCTCAAACATTTATCATTTTTATGTGTTGGAAATATTTAATCCCCTCCTTTCAGCTATTTGAAGCTGTATGTTATTGTTAACTATCGTCCTCCTACGGTGTTATAGAACACTAGCATTTATTCCTTGTGTCTAACTTTTTATCCTTTAATGAATCTCTCTCCATTCCCCCGACTTTAGAGCATGTTTTTATCTCAGGGCTAAGGGTGGTGAGCGCTTCCACTTCTACATTGGTATTTGCAAAAGATCAGCCATGAATGGTTATAGGTATGTAGACAATTTAATATCACTACTGAGGTGACAGTCCCATTTTAAAGATGGTGGATTGGAAAATTATAGTTAAAATGGCACTCTTTCCTGGAGTAGTGCTGAAATTAGTGATGGGAGAGGGAAGAAATTACTCTTTGTTTAAAATCACTTTGTCTGTGACTTGGGAAATGGGATTATCATCAATTCTGCTTAATCGTGGCCAAAGTTCTATTTATTTATTTATTATTTATTTATTTATTTATTTAGAGACAGAGTCTGGCTCTGTCACCCAGGTTGGAGTGCAGTCACCTGAATCTCAGCTCTCTGCAACCTCTGCCTCCTGGGTTCAAGCAATTCTCCTGCCTCAGCCACCCGAGTAGCTGGGACTACAGGCACGTGCCACCATGTCCAGCTAATTTTTGTATTTTTTGGTAGAGATGGGGTTTCACCATGTTGGTCAGGCTGGTCTCAAACTCCTGGCCTGAAGCTATCTACCCACCTCAGTCTCCCAAAGTGCTGGGATTACAGGTGTGAGCCAGTGTGCCCGACCACAAAGTTCTATGTATTACTTATTAGTCATACATCCATTCACACATTCATCTGTTATTTCAACAGTTTCTTACAGGTTTACCCTGCGTCAGTTACTCTACTAAGCTCTGAGAATACAACAGTAAAAACGACCTGGCCCCTGCCCTCTAGGGAGTCCTCACAATGCAAAGGTAATGTAATAGAAGAAGAATATGGGAAAGGCAGCAAATCTGTTCATGAGGAAGATTAGGGAAGATGGTGTTTTTTGGTTTTCTACAGAGATGAGGTCTTGCCATGTTGCCCAAACTGGTCTTAAACTCCTGGGCTCAAGCAATCCTCCTGCCTTGACTTCTTAAAGTGCTGGGATTACAGGCATGAATCACTGCACTGGACCTTAGGGAAGATGTTCTGAAACAAAAAAATAGCTTAGCATCTTGATCACTGGTTTTCAAATTTTAGGGAACTCTTTAATTCTATAGCTGTAAAGCAGCCAAGAATCTTCATGTTATACAAGTATCATATGTGATTCTAATGCAGAGGTCTTCAGAGTACTCTTCAAAAAAAAAAATGTATCTTGGCTGCATTGTATTCCTGTATGTGTTATTCCTGAAAACCAAAATGCAGTATTAATCATTTTCTTTTTGCAATGAGAAGCATAATTTGATAACTGCATTACAGAGAAAACCATCACTCACTTTTATTTTCCTCCCATAAAAAGAGTGTGAGATTTTTGTCATGACGTTCAACAATCATTTGTTGAGCTATCAAAGGGTTTGACTCAAGACCCACCATTACTGTGAAGATTTGAGCCATGCTAATGGTCAAAAATATTTTTGTAGAAAAGAGTCATGAATTTTCTTGAGAATTTGAGAATGCATACATAAGAGAATGCATACAATTGTAATACATAAACAGCATATAGATTTAGAGCACATTCACTTTAACAGAAAATTTCACTCCATTTCCTTAGCTTAGTAATTATTTTTCTCAAGATGTAGGTGTTTAGTAACATTTTAAAGAACTGGTTTTTAAAACACTGAAGCTGACATTTTTGAATTAACATTTTATTAGAACACAACCTAATTTATAAATCTGAACCATGAAGGACCCAGCAGATAATTATAGTCTTGAAGGCGCTTCTAATCTACCTTAATGGTATTGTATCAACCAATCAACCAGGGACCATGTTTAAATTTTTAAACAGCCATTAAATAATTAAACAGCATAACAAATTATGTTTTGGGTAACTGTCACAGCCTAATTTTTTGAGCATTCTTTAAAAAAAAACAACTATAAATGGTTCATTAGAGGTACTTCTGAAGCCAAAAATGCTAATGCAAGTCACATGGAAATCCTAAAAGGAACTTGGCATGAAACAGGGAAGGAACTTGCTGCTGGAAATAGCAGATTAAACAAAAACTCAATCAATGTGGCTATAACTGAAGCATATGTACTTAGACACAGCAGATTTTTATGGTAAACACACTAATGGTCTAACTTTGTCTGTTCACATCAATTTTATACGCTTTCATAAATGCCTTTGTTTAACCAATTTTATGATCAATTAAACTATACCTTGCTGTGCCATGAATAAAAAGAGTACTTCGTGACTTTAAAAACACCAGGCCAAGTGCTGCAGAAAAAAAAAATTAATCTTTGCATCCTATATCCTGTCTTTGTTGACACAAATTCCTTTGTCCTACAACTGAAAGAAAACAGTTAGATGTTTTATAGTGATTGCCACTGTGCCTGTTTCATGGTGCATTTTTTCCTGAGATGTGTTTGAGAAATTTTAAGGTGGTGCTTATTATTTCCTTCTTGGATTCCATTATTCTGTGTTCCAAGTAACATTACGTATTCATTAAATCCCAACATTTATGTGATGAAGATGTTACCACATTCTCTGCATTGCTTGTTCTTTTTTGGTGTTTTAAAAATACTGTTTTTCTATTTACATGACTTTAATTCAATCCCACATAATAAAATCATCTTTGGCTGAGAGGGTATAAAGGCAAAATTCCTATAATCACACAAGACTATACATTTTATATGGCAGGCCTAACTGTACTTTTTTAGGAAATAAAATGTTCTGGGGTTCTTTATTTTGAGGTTGAGCCAGATGGGAACATGGCCCAAGGAATCTAGAAAAAATTAAATCTGAAATGCTTAATCAGCTTCAAGTCTGTTTATCAGCATTGTGGCTCAACTGAAAAATAAACCCTAGTTGCAGGAACGTGAAATTTATTACATCGGTTCAATCAAAACGGTTGCTTAATTCAGTGACTATTTCAGTTAAATCATTTATTTGACTGGGCCAGAAGGCAGAGATTGAAGCAATAGGTGTCAGTGAACTTGGTTTCTGGTTCCAGTTGCCACTACCAGTTGTGTGGCTTTGGGAAAAGCATGTCACCTCTTTGTGCCTCTGTTTTCATAAAATGACAGGAATGACATCCAGTAATCCCTAACATCTCTCCTAGATGGAAAATTCAATAAGTCATTTAAAGCTGTTATTCTATTAGCATCATTAAAAGGCAAATCAGAAAAGAGGATACTGAGGAAGGACATCAAAGATCTTTGCCTGTTGACATGGATCTGCTCCTTCTGGTATAAGGAGCAGATCCCAGACCACAAAGCTTACTCATTCATGGGTTGACATCTTCACAACATCCTCGGGTTAGGGATGAAACGAAACCTACTCCAACCTTTCTAAAGCAAATATGCAAGACCTCATAGTGTAGCTGTTTCAAAACATTAGATTCATACCTGGGAG
The DNA here is from genome assembly GCF_006542625.1 of Nomascus leucogenys. NCBI lineage: Eukaryota > Metazoa > Chordata > Mammalia > Primates > Hylobatidae > Nomascus > Nomascus leucogenys. Next base: position 13,191,197 of record NC_044390.1, on the reverse strand, counting down.
TGCGCCAGTGCTGTAGCCTCTTCCTCCCTGGGAGTACTGCAAAGGTAAACAAAAAATAAACAAGATAAATGGAGGATACGGGAGGGTGAGGGGAAATGCAGGAGTGTAGCTCTAATTGCCATCTGCAAATGTGCATATATCTGCAGGTGCCAGGGTCTATGAATTCAAAATCTCCACAACCAATCAACCACAAGAACATTTTCACACATAACATGTGAAAACCATATTACACTTACATTTTTAGCTTGTCTTGCTATATATATACACACATATATACATATGAATTTAACAAAATGAGTTGTAATCTTCAGAATGTGACTATGGTTGCTTCAATAAATGCTAAACATAGAAATTTTAGGGCTAGGTTCACCCCTAATTTCATCCCACAGGGCTGTTGATATTAATATTTTCTGCACTGTATTAGCATGGAGTATAACTCTAAAATATTTCCTTGTGGGAAATGAATATTTTAAAGATCCAGCCCATTCAGTGCAACCATCATTTCCATTATAACTGATTTTCCTGTTAGACTGTGTATAGGTCTTGAAGCCTTAGAAATATCACAAGGTTTTTCACAGCGCACAGATTCCATGTTCAACATATAGTACACTGAAATCCAAATTGGATTTTGAAATGTTACATTTGAAAACCAGAAGCAAATAAAAACATATTATTCACGGAAGGATTTCTCAGAGGGCAATATGATAAAGAGGAGATGCCCTGGGTGGGTTTACTCCCAGTTCTAATATAAACTCTGTAAACTTGGGAAATTAACTAAATTTCAAGGAGCTCAATTCTGTCATCTGTAAAATGGGTATGCTAATACTTTCCCTTCCTGATAACAAAAGTAGTGTTGAGATTAAGAGAGCAAATTCATATGAAATATAATGCTTAGCTCACCCATTTTAGACCACACTTTGCTAAATTGTGGTGTTCACCTAGCTTGGTCTATTCATAGCAACCCTGTTATTAAAATTGTCACTTGGGGGTTCAGTTATTTCAGGTGTCATTAACAGCAATTGAAGGAGATTTTAAATGATATGAATGATTGAGAATGTATATACTATAGAATGAGAACAAGAAACAGTTCACCCTAAGTTAATTATGTAACAGATAAGTGTAGTTCTGGTGTTAGCATTCAATTTCTCCTCATTGGAGAGTTGGCCATTTCTCTGCCTTATGGGATCTGGAATCCTTCTCTTTCCATCTCCCAATTTTGCATATCTCTTAGTGTTTGTCCTCTGTGTTTCCTATAATTACCAGACTGGTTGGCATGGTTAGTTCCCTATATCTGGCCATTTGCACTTTATAGATAATTTCTGAATTCCATGGAATTTGCATTGGCAAGTTCCACATTCCTGGTGTCCTTTGGGAAACTCTGGAATGCTTGTTCCTTCCCATCGGGAATGGAGTTTCTGCTGAATGTGCTTCCTGTTTTGCTTGTTTTTATTTTTGTGATTATTATGTGTTAAAAGCTGTAAGGGATTCCCTTGGATGCAAATATGTACCATCCCTGCGGCGTTTTACTGTGAGGAACACTTAACCTGTCTCTCTATCCTTCCCTCTCTGGTACTCCATTTCTCTACACTGATTTGTGAGAATAGCAGGGGTCGGATAGGCCCATTTTGGGCAAGATAAGAAAATGATTAACTTGAGTGACTTGACAATGGTTTCTCTCTGTTATACCAAATTTATGGAATCCCAGGTACTTCCTGGATCCCTTCTTCGTGACCATTATCATTATAACTGTCATTTATTAAGTATCTACTATGTTCCAAGTACTTCAAAGCTGTAATCTCAGAGAATCCTCATAAAGATTCTGCTACGGGCAGGTCTTTGTTCTTAGAGCTCCCAAGATGGTGGCAGGCCACTCCCAAGATGGTGGCAGGCCACTCCCAAGATGGCAGCAAGCCTTTTGTTCTCTGACCTGGGGTTATTGGCCTCACAGATTCCAAGGAATGGAACCTTGGGCCACGCAGTGAGTGTTATTGCTCTATTAGAAGCCGTGAGTCATGGAAGAGAACCATGGAACCCAGCGACTTGTGTTCAGCAGGATTAGGAAGAACCCAGGCACTTAGCCACTCAGGAACAATGGCGAGCCTCTAGCCCGATTGGCAGCCGCAATGGGTGTCTCCCTGGATCAGAAGCACAGCGGACACCCTGCCAGATCTGGAGGCATGGAAATCAGCAGCAGGTCTGCAATGGCAGTGGTCAACAGTGGTGGATGGCGAGCAAAAGCTCAGCTCGAGCTGGAACAAACATGGACCAGAAGCGTGTGCAGTTGCAAGATTTAATAGAGTGAAAACAGAGCTCCCATACAATGGGAGGGGACCCAAAGTGGGTTGCCACTGCTGACTCGAATGCCTGGGTTTATATCCCGATCATTATCCCCCCCCTGTGCTCTCAGGTGATAGATGATTGACTATTTCTTTACCTCCTGCTTTTAGCCTAACTGATATTTTAGTGAGCTCTCTTTACTACCCGATTGGTTGGGTATGAGCTGAGTTACACGCCCATCTTTAAAGGTGGGTGGGGTCACCTTCCCCAGCTAGGCTTAGGAATTCTTAGTCAGCGTAGGAAATCCAGCTAGTCCTGTCTCTCAATTCCACAAAGTATTGTATCTTACAGATGTGAAAATGCACACATAAAGAGAGAACTTCCCTAAAGTGACAAAGGTAGGTGTGGTTCAGGACCATGTTTTAATCCCAGCGTTATCTGCTTGGGCCAAAGCCCTTGATTTCATCACAGGCCTCCATCATGCCCTTTCTCCACTACAACTGTAACCACTCAGGATTCAAATGCTTAACTATTTAATGTCTATTTTTATGGCAGTTTTTTTTTTTTTTGGCAAAGTTAAAGATTTTAATTAAAGTTCAATTAAGTTTTATTTCCAAAATGTACACTTGCCTTTGGTCACATCTTTTTAACAATACAGTGATGGAGTCTTCCATTTAATTCCTTAAGAAAGTGTTAACATTGCGTGTTCTTAGCATCACAAGTTCTGAGTGACAAGCGGCATTAAAGGGCATTTAGTTGATGTCTGAATTTCCTCTGCAACATCTAACAAGGCTCACCTCTGTTTGAACAAAGCATCTCATTCCCTCCTCGGAAACTGGGGGCTTTAAGATTGAGTCTCTGGTTACTAGGCGAAAAATGTCAGTATTACATTGGCAAGGTAGGTGTTGGCCCAGCCAAGTCATATGGAATCAATATCTGGACATGTGACATACTTTAGTTACTAGGATTAGTGTTGAAAAATTTATTTTATCTTTCCCTCATCTGTTGAGAGTGTTAGCCACTAAAATATAGGAATGTAAACTTCCAACAGAGTTTTCTATTCCACCCTTTGCATTCTTCCCCCAAGGGGAAAGAGTCTACCTCGGACTGGCAGGATTCCAAAAGACGGAGCTTTTCCAAAAGACATTATTGAGCCATTATTGATGATTAGCAATGATAATAAGCTAAGTTTTCTTTATGCACTGTCAGGCACTGTGTTAAGCATTTTTAAGGCATTCTTTTATTTACTCCAATGAAAGTGAAATACCACCTACGGATGTGATGAGGACTAAATGAGATAAGACAGAGCACTTAAAACCACGCCTGTCTGGGCATACTGTAAGCCTCAGTGACTACAGCCAGGATTATAATCAGAGACTGTATTTCCTTACTCTTAAGCAGAGGCAGGAGCAAGCTGGTGGAATCACCCTCAATATTAACTCACATTTTTTACCTGATACCATTTCCAATCTTCTGTGAAATCCTATCCAGACCCTGTACTGACTCCCCTGGCAATTTCAACAAGAAATATTCTACCTTTCACTGCCGATTTGTTTTGGTAGAGGCTGATCTGCAGTCTGAACACAAATGAATGGGAATCCACCAGCAATAATAAAGAGTGAGCCTGGCCCATCATGATCGGAGACTGGCCCCTAACATGTTGACACAACGGCTGAACTATTTGAACACTGGAATGAACGAATTGTACAGACAATGACGTGCATTTCACTAACAGAGTCCAGATAATATATTGCAGGAAACCCACGGGCCAGCCCATAACACTCAGCATTAATTTGTTTACCCAAAAATTAGAGGAAGGAGAAGTTGGTGATTTGCAAAAAAAGAAGTTTTGGTAGCGAGCGTAACCTTGGTTTGCAATTTTCCTTATTGAATTGCCAAATTTCTACCCACCACTGATCTTAATTTATAATAATGCTTCCATCTGTCTCATCTCCAGCATAGGAAATGGGAAGAGGGTGGTCTCTGCCTTAATGTGGTAAGAAGAATATCTGCAGGTAGTAGGTAATCTTTAAATTACATGTGTGATACTGGGAATTGAATATAAGCAAATAAGGAAGCTCATTACTTTTCAGGTTTTCAATCAACTGTATATTTGTAAAAAATGCTTTCAGTTAGCAACATTTTGAATGGTAAAAGGATTGAAGTTTACCTAAAAGAAAACCTTTTATAATGGTTTAGCAAATTTCAAGATTATCTAGAGCAGTCTGCATGGCCCTCAGATCACAGTGAATTAGTAATTTCTTGTGCAGAAATTGTCAAAAAACAGGAGGAAATCAGGTGCATATCTAGAAACATAAAAATTGGGAATAACTCAGAAAGGAAACCTTGACTTCCTACTAGGTATATTAGGCATTTAATTTAAAACTTTATTTACTTTTTAAAAATTAACACAATACATGTTCACAATTCTAAAAACTCAAATACAATAACAAAACTTTTAATGTAAACTTCTTACCCTCCCATTCCCAATTCCATTCCTTACTTTCAAGCATTTCAGCAGTTTCTTCTATTTATTTCCATATTTGTATACTATATATATATATATATATGGCTATTTCTTGATTATTTTGAAAACTTACTGACCACTGAATAATGACTTCCTCCAGGTAAAATGAGGATATCTTTCTTTTACCTCAACTCCTGTCCCCATAGGCTTAATGTGATTATATAAAAATTTCTAGTTAAATCAGTAGAACTGGGACAGGCCACAAAGGCTGATCCAGGCCGAGAAATTGGAGAGAATAATGATTTTTTTCTTGGCTAAAGTTGTGTATCCTTGGAATTACTATCAAAGCAGCAAACACGCAATGCAAAAGATCCACCTAAGCATCAGGCTATATATGTATCAACTCTGGCTCTTGGTGCCTCCCTTGGTTCCTCTCCCAAGGTGCAGCCTGGGTTCACGGTCCTAGCAGTCCACACATTGTGAGGACTCCACTAGATCAGACCAAGCAAGGCTGTGAGGTCATTGCTGCTGAACTGGCCTTGGTGATGGTGATAAGCATTAGTGCCATGCCAGCACTCCAGAGCTAATACACTATTATAATATATTGATTGGGCTATAATGTACAGTTTTAAAATTCTGTCTAAATTTTTTTAAATCTATAAAATTAAAAAAAGAATTCTTCTTTATGTTGATTTCCTGAATACTAAAAATAGTATAAGGACAACAATTATTCTTGGTACTATTTATGTAATTTAATCATTAAAAGCTACATGTAGATCTAGTATCATGACACCAGAAATTTTCCGAAGAATTTTTTTTTTTTAATTTGAGACAGGGTCTCACTCTGTTGCCCAGGCTGGAGTGTGCAATAGCACAATCATGGCTCACTGCAGTCTTGAATTATTGGGCTCATGTACTCCTCCCATCTCAGCCTCCCAAGTAGCTAGGACTATAAGTATGCACTACCATGCCCAGCTAATTTCTAAATTTTCTGTAGAGAAGAGGTCTCACTATGTTGTCCAGGCTAGTCTTGAACTCCTGGCCTCAAGAGAGTCTATCTATCTATCTATCTATCTATCTATCTATCTATCTAGTGGAGACAGGGTCTCACTATGTTGCCCAGGTTGGTCACAAACTCCTGGCCTCAAGCAATCCTCTTGCTTTGGCCTGCCAAAATGCTGGGATTACAGGCATGGGCCACTGTGCCTAACTTAAAAAAAATAAATAAATAAAAATAAAAATAGACTGTCTTAGAGCAGTTTTAGGTTCATAGCAATACTGGATGAAAGGTACAGAAATTTTCCATATACCTCCTTCTCCTACACATGCATAGCTTCCCCCATCATCAACATCTCCCACCAGAGTGGTACGTTTGTTAAAACTGATGAACCTGCACTGGCACATCATGATCCAAAGTCCATAGTTTACATTAGGTTTCACTCCTAGTGTTGTGCAGTCTATGGGTTTAGATAAATTTATAATGACATACATCTATCATTACAGTATCATACAGAGTAACTTCACTGCCCTAGAAATCCTCTGTGATCCACCGATGGTCTTACTATGTTTTTCCACAAAACGGCCTACAATCTTCTTTAAAGCTGTATTTTAAATAGTTAATGAATTTGACATTTCTGACAACCTTTATTGACTTTTTCTCTGTTGATCATAAAAGCCATAATATTTTTACGGAGAAAATACTCTCATATGTGCTGAGGTATTTTGTAACTGCAGAGTCAGTTCTGCTCAGTGAAGGATATTCTTAAGGGAGTTATTGAATTGTATAAATATTTTGGTCTAATTATTTTAAAGGTGCTATATCATACCCTTTATTGAGAGTGCCTCCTTTTTTTTAAATGCATTTTAGGAGACAAAATACATTGAATAAGTTTTTTCTATCTGCAGTTATTTTAATGTTTTGCCAATTTTGATGCTGCAAAAATCATAGGCTTCTTAGTTTTATTTCATTCTCACATGTGATATAAATTACCATTTTAAAGTAGAGGTCGTTGAAAAGATTTTTCTTGCAAGTTGAGATATTTAAAAACACAGAATTTCAAAATTAAATTTTGTTCACCAGGCAAGTTACCATTGTTTAATTTGTTCTCTTCCTTCCTTGCTTTTGTAAGAATAAATTATGTCTTTCTATCTGAAAAATTTGTTTTTAGTAACTATAATCACTAAAAAACCTCGAGAGCCAGTTTGGTGCTCCATTTCTTTTGAATATTTTGATTAAAGTTTTTCTAACTATTTTTGAAAATTTAGAGTTCTCATTTTGGTATTATTAAATTTAGACTTCTCATTTGATATTATTATTAAAAAATAGTTCTTCAAAGGCTTAAATATTTATAAAATCTAATTTAAGATAAGCAACAAAGAGAGAAAATAGATACTTCCAGAATATAATTTTTTTGTTTAACTTTCTTAACATCAGCTTCATATAAACAAATACGTTATGGTTCACTTCAAATATATATATCTATATAAAACTACTTTATATATATTAAACTGCTTTATATATATTAAATATATATTATAAATATACAAACTACATATATGTATATATATGTGCTCAGACCACAGATATGTAACTATATATAAATATATAAACTACTTAATATATGTATGTTAAACTATTTGTAAGTTTTGACAACTATAGCTTTGATTTTCCTGCTGCTTATTTAAAAGCAACTATGGATTATGTATGCACTATGATAGGCTTTGGCTCTGTGTCTCCACCCAAATCTCATCTTGAATTATAAGTCAAGAATTGGGGTTTGAGAACCTCCACCTAAATTTCAGAATATGTATGGAAATGCCTGGATGCCCAGGCAGAAGTGTTCTGCAGGGGCGAGGCCCTCACGGAGAACCTCTGCTAGGGCAGTGCAGAAGGGAAATGTGGGATCAGAGCCCCCACACAGAGTCCCTACTGGCGCACCACCTAGTGAAGCTGTAAGAAGAGGGCCACCGTCCTCCAGACCCCAGAATGGTAGATCCACCGACAGCTCTCACCGTACACCTGGAAAAGCCACAGACAATGCCAGTCCATGAAAGCAGCCAGGAGGGAGGCTATGGCCTGCAAAGCCACAGGGGCAGAGCTGCCCAAGACTATGGGAATCTAACTCTTGCATCAGTGTGACCTGGATGTGAGACATGGAGTGAAAGGAGATCATTTTGGAGCTTTAAAATTTGACTTCCCCACTGGATTTTGGACTTACATGGGCCCTGTAATCCCTTCATTGTGGCCAACTTCTCCCATTTGGAACAGCTGTATTTACCCAATACCTGTACCCCCATTGTATCTAGGAAGCAACCAGCTTGCTTTTGATGTTACAGACTCATAGGCAGAAGGGACTTGCCTTGTTTCAGATGAGACTTTGGACTGTGGACTTTTGAGTTAATGCTGAAATGAGTTAAGACTTTGGGGGACTGTTGGGAAGGATGATTGGTTTTGAAATATGAGGACATGAGATTTGGACGGGCCAGGATGAAATAGTATGGTTTGGCTGTGTCCCCACCCAAATCTCATCTTGAATTGTACTCCCATAATTCCCATATGTTGTGGGAGGGAGGCTGTGGAAGATAATTTGAATCATGGGGGTGGTTTCCCCCATACTGTTCTCATGGGAGTGAATAAGTCTCGTGAGATCTGATGGTTATATCAGGGGTTTCCGCTTTTGCATCTTCCTCATTTTTCTCTTGCCGCTGCCACGTAAGAAGTGCCTTTAGCCTCCCGCCATGATTCTGATGCCTCCCTAGCCATGTGGAACTGTAAGTCCAATGAAACCTTTCTCTTCCCAGTTTTGGGTGTGTCTTTATCAGCAGCATGAAAATGGACTAATACACACTATAACTAATTCCAGGTAAATTTCTGCTCTATAAGTTTCATTATTTGCTTTGCAAAATTTCATATCACATTATTATTGCAGAAGCAAACATTGTATCTTCAATGTGGAACCTTTTGATTTTACAATAATATTCCTAATAATATTTGGCATTTTGCCTTTAATATTATGAAATGCAATTCCAAATGGTTCATTTTGATTGCATCAAAGAAACTTTTCTATTACTGGAATTCACTAATTTTTGTTTAACATTCAATGACATTGATATAAAATTGGCATAACTGAACTCTAAGTCTATATTCTGCTAATGAAACCAATGCTTAAAAAAACTTTCATCTTTAACATGTATAAAAAAGATTGAAATTATAAATGAGCAAAATTAACTTAGTAGTCATTTGATCTAAATGAAAAGTCATGCATCATGGAGTGATAGGCAAATGCACTTTCTTTAGTAGCACATGTTAAGTTGTCATCTTCTGGTACAGTTTGGTTTAATTAATAACTTTTGAAATAGATGCTGATATTTATTAGGTTTGTGTCTTCTGGCTGTCATGTGATTAATGGTATTACTATGGCTTCTATGATAAGAAAAAAAGGTGATAGTGTGGATTAGTGTTCAGTCCACATTTACTTTCTCCCCTGATTGATGTTGAATTATTCATTTGACATGCTTTAGCCAATGGAATGTGGCAAACCTGACAGGAGTCAAATCTTTACATGTTATGTGATCTTACTTGTTTGCATTCTCCTATAATCTTCCATGAAAAGATCATGGCAGGCTGGGCATGGTGGCTAACACTGGTAATGCCAGCACTTAGGGAGGCCAAGGTGGGCAGATCACTTGAGTCCAGGAGTTCGAGACCAGCCTGGGCAACACGGTGAAACCCTGTCTCTACAAAAAATACAGAAATTGGCCAGGCGTGTTGGCCTGCACCTGTAGTCCCAGCTACTTGGGAGGCTGAGGTGGGAGGATCACCTGAGCCCAGGAAGTCGAGGCTGCAGTGAGCCAAGATTGCACTACTGCATTCCAGCCTGGGTGACAGAGTGAGACCCTGTCTCAAAAATAAATAAATAAATAACCTGGCTGATTCCTTTCTCAGTCAGCCAAACCTCAATCTGCAGACTCTTGAGGATAAATATAAATGCCTGTTTGCAAAGCCACTGTGTTTCAAAATCGTTTACATACAACATTCTCGTGACAATGCTAATACAGATGGGAAATGTTGACAAACATCGTATGCAAGTTAGCTATTCATCCCCTCAAGTTTTTTGAAAAATGGAAATTAAGCACATCATTTTTAATTAAACATAAACTTTTCTGAGTTTAGTTGCCTAGGGCTAAAAGAGCTTATTGCAAAATAAAAAAAATTATCTAACAACAAGATAAATAGTTTTAGATTTCTGAAATAAACTAAATGACAAAACCACTGTAGGAAATGTATTAAGACCACTCTTTATGTGCTGTTCACATAAGTGCAGACTCTATTGCCCACACATATTTGGCCTACCCTTAACCTATATGTCCCACATTGCCACTGCCTTAACTCCTGGGGAGTTCACACATCTTGCAGAAACAGAACAACTAGGTGCTACACAGTGGCTAACAGAGTCCTGGCATTCAATATTACCTCTGACTAAAAAATGTGAGTGTCAGAGTGCATATCCTTTTCTTGTCAGCAAGAAATGCTGTCCTCTGAAGGAAAAAAAAAAAAGTTATATTGCATCAAAAAAGGTAAAGGCAGCAGGATCACTTGAGACCAGGAGTTCAAGACCAGTATGGTAACATAGTGAGACCCCGTCTCTACTAAATGAATGAATAAATAAATAAAATAAAGCAGGCATGGTGATGCACACCTGTAGTCTTAGCTACTCAGGAGGCTGAGGCAAAGGATGGCTTTAGCCCCGGAGTTTGAGGTTACAGAGAGCTACAATCACACCACTGCACTCCAGCCTGGGCAACAGAGCAAGATCTTGTCTCTAAAAAAAAAATTAAAGACAAAAATTTTTTTAAAAAAGGGTAAGGAAGAGAAAGATGGGTAATTGCTGATGGTCATTCAGGTTTAACCATGTATTAAAGTGAGTATACTGCTTATTACAAATGCATCTCATGTGCTTTAGATGAAACTTTTAGCAGCAGCTGCAACTACAAAATAGAGGCCTATAAGACCATCATGGATTATTTTAATGCAATTAATAATCATAATTTGTTAAGAACTGATAAATACTAGACAAATAAAAAGGCAAATATGATCCTAGGACAAGTATATGTTGGGATCATCCCAGGCAAACCGTGATGGATGGTCAACCTATTTATATGTGACCTGTTTTTTCTATCTGGATGCCTTTAGAATCTTATCTTTGGCTCTGGTGATCCGGATGGTCATGATAATATGCTCGGTGTGTATCTTGTTTTTGTTTGTTCTATTATGTAAGGGCTGATGATCATCATTTAAAAAAATTATCTGATAAATTCCTTCCCTCTGTTTTTTCTGGTCTCTCTAGGATTCATCCTTGTCATAACTCACGGATACATCTCTTGGACTGATCCTCCGATTTTCTTTTCTTTCATAATGTTTTCATATGCTTGTACTGTTTTACTTTCTGGGAGATCTTCTCGATTTTATGCTGCAAGTGTTTAATTGAATGTTTTAGTTCAGCTAGCATATTTTAAATTTCCAATGTTCATTCCTGTTCTGATGATTGCCTTTTTATAAAGCATTCTTTCTCTCTCTGAGGACATTAATTATGATGTTGTAAAGATTTTTTCTACTTTCCGCACTATTTCTGTATTCAGTGATTCCTCTGTTTACTTGGTTTGGTTCCTTATGTTTTTCTCTCAAACTTCTGGAGGTATATGTTGTCTCTCTGAATCTGTGAGGGACTAAATAGCTACCTGGACATACTCTGTGTGTGAAAGAGGCTTTTAACTGGTCAACTTTACAGTAGGCTAATCTGGGAGGGATCCAGTATTTTGCTCTGGGAAACCAAATTTTCAGTGTCCGTAGATACTTTTTCTTGGACAGGATACTCTAATTTCCCACCTAAGCAGTATAATCTTGATGTCTAGCATCTTGAAATACAATCAGAGGAGGAGGTTCATTTTTACTCTTCCATGTATCAACCTTTATGTAATGCTTCATTTTTGCACCATTTTACGGGAGGACATCACATTTACCCTCATGTGCCTGATCTCTCTGACTCTGGAGTCTCTTAGAAGGTATTCGGAAAATGAGCATTGTATCTCTTGCAGAGTGAGTAAGGAATAGTCACTTGATGTTTAGGGGTAAAGGAAAGGATTTGGCATCTGATTGGTTCTTAAGCAGATTCTCAACAAGCTTCCAGTATTGCCTGCTGTAGTACCTAATGCTTCTAATGTCTGAGCCTCTCCAAGTTTTGCCATATGAATTAGCTACTTCTTGTTGGGTTTATCTTCTATTATCTAAAGTTTCAACTCTTTCCCTATTTTAATCAGTATCATGGTCACAGTTTAAATCAGTTATCACCCTTCCAGTTTCTAAAATTAGATTGACATTTATAATTTGCTTTTTTTCTCATTTCCCCTGCTTCTTTGTGGATTTATAGATTATTTATTATTTTATTTAACTTTGGTGAGGGTTTGGCAGGGAGCAAAGATAAATACACATGTTCACTCTGCCATGTTTAAGGGGAAGTTTGTGCTAGCCTACTGCATTTAATCATTAGCAAGGTTGCCAGATTTAGCTAATAAGAATACAGGAGGTCTCAGTATAATCATTTATTGCTGCCATAACAAATTTCCACAAATTTAGTGGCTTAAACACAACACACATTTATTCTCTTACAGTTCTGGAGGTCAGAAGTCCAAAATCAGTTTCACTGGACTCAAGGTGAGGTATTTGCAATGCCGGTTTCTTTAGGAGGTGCTGAGAGGAGAATTCATCTCCTTGCCTTTTCCAGCTTCTAGGGGACACCTGTATTCTTTGGCTTGTGGCCCCTTGCCCCATCTTCAAAGAGTATCATTGTAATCTCTGCTTCTATCATCACATCATCTTCTATGACTCCTCCTGCAACTTCCATCTCATAAGGACACTTATGATTATACTGGGCCTACCAGACAATTTCGAATAATATCCCCATTGCAAGATCCTTAGCTTAATCATTTCTACAAGCCCCTTTGGCCATATAAAGTAACATTTACAGGTTCTGGGGATTAGACATAAACATATTTGGGGCTATTATTGAGCCTACCATGCTCAGTTAAACTGGAATTTCAGATAAATGACAAATATACATGGGGCATAATTATACTAAAAATTCTTCTGTTTTTATGAAATTTAAATTTAACTGGACATAGTATTTTATTTGAAAACCTATGCTTAGAACAAACTTATGGAATAGTTGGTATTTACAGTTTAGCAGTAAAAAAGTTGATATTGGAAAGGTTAAATAACATGCCCAAGTTCACACATACTTTAGTGGTAGGAGAAAGTTTTAAATCTAAATCTGTTTGACCTCAAAGTTAATGCTTATTTCATCCATCTTTTCTTTGTTTCTTCCTGTATTTCTTTTTCTCTCTCTCTCTCTCTCCCTTCTTTTCTTCTTTCATTTTTTAAATTATACTTGCTGTAGACTGAATGTTTGTGTCCCTTCAAATTCACATGTTGAATCCTAACCCCCAATGTGATGGTATTTGAAGGTAGGGCCCTTGGGAGGTGATTAGGTCATGAGAATGGAGACCTCACGATGGGATTAGTGACCTTATAAAAGAGATCCCAGAGAACCCCCTTGTCCCTCCTGCCATGTGAAGTTACAACAAGAATATGGCAGTCTGTGAACCAGAAAGTGGAACCTCACCAGACACTGAATCTGCTGGTTCCTTGATTCTGGGCTTCTCGGCTTCAAAAACTGGGAGAAATAAATTTCTGCAGTTTATAAGCCACCAAGTATAGGTATTTTATAATAGCAGCCCCAACGGACTAAGATAATACTAATACTTAAATACATTCTCCCTGTAAGGTATAAACAGCTGCCCATACTTCTCTGACCACACAAGTTTGAATCTGAAACTTATGTTTCAGATCCAGTTTAGTTTCCATGAATTGATGAAACATTAACAAAGTAAGAATTTCATATGGCTTAAAATATATATCATTTGGCATACACAGAGAATGAAGTGCTCTGGTTAATAAAATACTACAGTTAATAGAAAATCAAATATAAATCATAAAAGGAGAACCACTTTCCAAATATCTAGACAAAAACACATGATATTTAGGAGTATTTTTATATGGAGAATAATTTTTTCTTGGTGATCCAAGAGATATTTTAGGATCATAGAGGAACTCTGTATTTTTATTCCAAATATAATTAGTATGTTATAGATGTGTCAATGTAATGGTAAGAGTAAACTGAGTATTCTATTAAACTCCAGTGAATACTAGAATTTCTTATATTAAAATTATTAGGATCTCATGTGTTCTGGTGGTTTCTACTGTGTATATCAGAGGCAGCAAATATGTTCTATACTAGATAGTAATTTCAGCTTCGTGTGCCTAACAGCCTGTTGCATTTACTCAGCTCTTCATTTTATACTAGAAAACAGCTATAGATAATATATAAGCAAATTAGAGAAGCTGTGTTCCAATAAAACTTTATTTAGAAAATGGGCAGTTGGCTGGATTTAACCTGAGGGCTATAGTTTGTTGATCCCTAATCTATATGCAGATGGTCCTTAAATTTCGACCACATTTTCTAACATTTCTCTTTAATCATATAGTTATATTTCTAACATTAGCACCTTAAGCCTAAAAGATCTAAAACAAAAATCAGAATACATTTCTAAATCAGATGGCTGTACTACCAAATCTATTTCTCTTATAATTTCTCTTTCATCTTTTGTTCTCCATAGTTCACTTCTCTTCTTTGCTTTCCAACTCTTCCAATCAGTTCTTAATTTTCTAGTTTCTACTTTCAAGATATGTTTCATATCTGTCTTTTTCCTACATTTCCTTTGTTACTGTCTTAGTTCAGGTTTTCATTAACTTGTCTGGACTCTTATTGTGGTCTCATATGTAGCATCTCTACTTTTGTAACCTTTCTGGTTCTTCATAGCTACCCCTGCCTGTTTAATCTTCCCATAGCATAGGACTGAACATAACACTTAGCTCAGGAGACATCATAAGCTCCCGATTGTCCCAAAGCAATGGTCAAAGTCTTTCATAATCTGGATCCATTCAACTTTACCAAATATTATTTCTCATTTGACTGTCTTATAAGCTCAATTCCAGCTGAGGTAGACAACTTACTTTATCTTTCACGTAAACTCTGTGCTTTCCATTGTTCCTATCTTATATATTTTCTTGTGTTATTTGCCTGTTTGTCTAGAACTGCACTGGCCAATATGGTAGATATTAGCCATACAGTTCCTCAGTAGAATTAGCTACACTTCAGGTGCCCAACAGCTACCACACTACTTCACTAGTATGGTAGATACTAGCCAGATGTAGCTACTGGAAAGATAAGATCCTCTTCTAGACAGAAAAGATATAGAACACTTTTTTTAAAAAAAAAAAAAACAGAGCCTCCCTCTGTCACCTAGGTTGGAGTGCAGTGGCACAGTTTTGGCTCACTGTAACCTCTGCCTCCCAGGTTCAACTGATTCTCCAGCCTTAGCCTCCAGAGTAGCTGGGAACGTAGGCGTGTGCCACCATGCCTGGCTAATTCTTGTATTTTTAGTAGAGACAAAGTTTCACCATGTTGGCCAGGCTGTTCTCAAAACTCCTGGACTCAAACAATCCACCCACCTCAGCCTCCCAAAGTGCTGGGATTACAGGCATGAGCCACTGCACCCAACAGAACATTTTCATTACTGTAGAAAGATTTATTCAATAGCACTGCCCTAGAACTTCCTGCTCACATTGCCTCACATTTAATCCTGTGTGATTTCTATTGCCTAGAAATACTACTCTTATTTCTGGTATGCTATGGCACACTATCCCTTTCTGTCATAACATTTTACTGATGTTGGTCTTATGGTGTTACTACCTCCCATCCTGGAACAGAGTGACTTAAAAATATGCTATGCTCTGTATAGACTGCTATTTTCATTTGTTTCTTTATTAAATTTCTTTGTTAACAATTAATCTCAATCCATTATATAGTAGGTATTCAAAAAAGAATTTGACAAGCCTCATTGAAATATTCTTTAAAGTTTTGTATATATGAAAACATTTCTCTAACAAAGAGTAATGACTTTGCTTCATAAATTGACCAGTTGGAATTAGCATGAAATTTGGGACAGGGAAACTGTTTGTAGGAATATTATATTTTAGAAAGCCTAATGATAAATCAACATGATTTCCATCAATTTATTTTCACTGGTCTTGGGAGGCAGCATAGTGTAATGAAAAGAAGATGGATGTGGGTACCAGACTACCCTACTTTAGAATCTTGTTTCATCAATTACTGACCCAGCTTAGCCAAGTGACTTAATTTCTCAGAGCTTCATGGAGATGGTAATCGCTACCTGCCTTAGTTGAAACTCCTTGATGGCAAATGGTAGAAATAGAATCAAACTAGCTTTTTAAGAACAAAATGTTAATGGACTCGTGTAACTGAAAGCGTCTTCAACATGGCTGGATCCGAGTGCTTAAATAATGTTATGGCTCCATTTTCAGGCAAAACTCTTGATACATAATAGTGAGATGGCCACTAGCAGTTGCAGGATCATATGCTCTTTACAACTCAGAATCCAAGAGGAACAAAAGAACTTTCCCTTAACTCTAGCAGCATTCCAGGAGGTACTGTCATTGGTCTGTCTTTAGTCAGGAACATCCCTGTATCAACTGTGGCTAGGATATGAGTGGTCAGATAATCCAAGCCTGGATTAAATTGATATGAGAGGGGGCAGGGAAGTGCTGGGTAAAGAAGGGTGGGGTTCCTGGCAAGGGCTCCATCCTTGGGCCTGTGCCCATGGACCTAAATGAGGACAGGCATTTCTGTTTTCATGCCCAAAAAGTTGTCTTTTGGCCAGCCACGTCCCCCATCCTGTGCCCATAAAAACCCCGAGATCCTAGTGGACACACACACAAGTGGCTGGATGTTGAGAGGGGCAGAAGAACACATCAGCAGACACCAGCAGGCCAGTGATGGTGGAATGATGCATACGCTGAGGAGAATAAGGCTGCGGGCAGTTGGAGGACAGTCCAGCCCCTAGGCTGCCTGACTCAGGGGAAGACCACTTTCCCACTCCATCCCCCTGCTGGCTCCCCATTTATCCCACTTGGAGCTACCTTCATCACCCCATAAAATCTTACGCTCAACCTCCAAGCCTACGTGTGATTTGATTTTTCTGGTCCACTAGGGCAAGAACCTGGGATACAGAAAACCTCTGTCCTTCTGGTAAGGCAGAGGATGTAATTGAGCTGATTAATATAAGCTGACTACAGATGGCAAAGCTTAAAGAGCACCCTGTAACCCACACCCACTGGGGCTTCAGGAACTGTAAACACTCAACCCGAGACGCTGCTGTGGGGTTGAAGCCCAAAAATGCTCCCTAGGACCTGCCCATCTGCATGCACCCCCTAGGGGTTTAAGCAGATGGGCACCAAAGAAGCAAGCCACACCCCTGTCGCATGTCCCATGAGGGGGATAAGGTGACTACTCCCATTTCAAAATGACCACACTGAGGCCTTGGGCAAGGGGAACAGTCAGGCCCACCCAGCCCTATGAATGATACAGAATTTCTATAGCATGGAGGCTGGCTGTTTCTTTAAAGAAAGGAACACAGGACAATCAAAACAGGTTATGTCCTCTAATTTAAGAGGTGCTACATTGTACCACTCCAGAGGGCACTCTTACTGTATTCAGTGTCTGCTTGAGTTGGGCAACATATAGGATCTCTCTCCATTATAGGTTTGGAGGCCTGCTGGAGATGGGCAACATATAGGGTCTCTCTCCATTATAGATTTGAAGTGATGGTTAAATGGTAAAATATAGATAAAATGCCAAGCAATTAGTAGATACTCAAAACAATCTTTTCATATTTTGCACCAATCTTTCCCACTTAAACTGAGAAAAAGGCATATTATTCAACACTGATTAAGGTCTGTATTAGACCACTCCAGATTTACTAGCACTTGTTCTGAAATAATAGAGAAAGAAATTATAGTTTCTTCTAATATTTCACCTCATACAACATCTTACACTCAATGCAAAGGGTCATGACTCTAAAAAGATTAAATAGTTTACAGATGGTCCTGCATTTAATTATTAGTACCTCTAGAAATACCATATTAACCCAAGGTTGCTTTGTAACTGTGTTATAATTCAAATAATATGGTAGATGGAAATCTGGCCTCCATTGACCTTTACTTCAACCAGAGAAGTTTCCTATTTGTCAGTTTCACATTCAACAGATTGACATTTATCAGTTTATCAACAGTAAAAATTACTTTTTTGCTAATGCAGAAATCTTCAAATACATAACTTAAGAAGTTGAGACAATTTTTTTTCCTACATAATCAAGTCCAGAAGTAGGCCATGCAAACTCTGGTATGATAGTTCCACTAAATTATTAGATACCCGCATTCCTTTTGACTTTCTGTTCCTATATCTTTAGAGTCCAGCCCTATCTTCATATTTTTAAGACACCTGCCAGAGCTACGGCCATCATGTTGACAATTCATACAGCCTGGAGAGAAAGGGAAAGAGCAAAAAAGGTACATGCCATTTGATTTAGACCTCTTCGAAGAACTTTTTTGGACATCTCATATTGTATCTTCTTTTGGCAAGCTCTTTGTAATATAACCACACATGTAAAAGAAAAGTGGGGAATCCAGTTTTTATTGTTTTTAGTTGAGCATACTGCCGTCCCAAATAAAAATTGGGGATTTGTTAATAAGAAAGAAGGGGAGAGTAAACATTGAGTTGGCAACTAGCATGCTTTATCACTTACAAATTAGCATTATTTCTAAGATTTTGTTTGCATAAAAGGTTCTAATCTTTAAAGAAAAAACCTAAAAACTCTTGATGTAATCAAAGTCTGGGACGAGAAGGTTCATCATACCATTAACTCAATGGTGTGATGCTCAAAGAAGGCAAAGTGGTGGTGACATTCACAGGTTAGACTTAAAAGTGTTAAACAACTCTGTTCATTATGAACATTTTGAATAATAAGTTATAGTCCATGGACACCCTTCACTACTTCCCTAGGATGCTTTTGAAAATGGAGTTAGTGGATTTAAGCATGTTTTCATTCAACAGTTCCTTATCACAGTGTGCCTGTACCCACTTGGACCGAGAGCGGGGTTAAAATGCAGCCAAACAGGAAGTGGGTGGTGTGTGCAGCGCCACCTCTTGGAGCTGTCACTAAAGCCCAGGCTGCCCTCTGGGAGGTCCTCAACTGGGTACATGTTTCAGCCCATCCAGCTCTCATTCCTTTCTTCCCCTTCATGGCCACGGGGTAGTGATTGTGTCAGCATGGCAAATGGCTCATTAATGTAGTGGGGAGCCAGATTGAACATTTGGAAAACACCCACGTATTTAAATGGGCCAAAATGAGCTTTCTGCTCAAGCTGCCAGCTGGTTTGCCTGTAACATCAGCTTGCTCAGAAGAGGGGAGGAAATCATTTTTGCCAGTACTTATTCAGGTTGAAAAATTATGCTTTACTCTTATTTTAGCAGTCTCTCAAGTGAAGGGTTGATTGCATGATCTCCTTTCTTCACTGCTGGCTTCAACTCTACATGTTCCTCAAAAGCCAACTTGTCTCATCTTCAAGTAGTTTGCCAGATCGCTGAAGGCCTTAGGAGTCTCTCCTAAAACGTGACTCCATTCATTGATAGCACAGACCATGTATTTGGTATTCATCACACATTGCTTTGTTGGGTTAGTTGCCTTTTTCTGTTTGGGTCTCCCATCTCCCTAACTGAATTTAAGGCCTCTAAGGTCTAGGGAACCATGTAATTTATTATCCTAATTGGAACACTTTTGAGAATAAAAAGAGATGTTATTAATAATTACATTGGGACACCTCCCACAAACCTGAACTGTCTGAGCAAATTATGTGTGGCAATTCTATTAAGGTCAAAGGACATTATTTACTGCTTTTCTCTGATCACCCACAGGGTCTAGTGTAATTCACATGCAAACAGACATCAAACTCTTAAAAATAAGTAGCTTAGCAAAGCAACAAACAATTCCTCTTACAACAGCCATAAAATAGGTGGAAGAGGTGAACAGGTTCCTACTAGTGGGAGATTTAATATTTCAATATAGGAAGTAACCACAAGGTAGAATGATTTAAATAATCAGATAAAGACTGTTCACAGTAGAAACCAGTCTAAAGTTTATGTTCTTACCATTACGAAGCCATGGGGTCCAAACAGGCACTGTTAGCACAAAAATAGAAAGGAAAAAGTATTTTCAATGGGCATTTTCGCAAAGTGTATTCTTGTTTCGGAAGCATCGGGCATCCCAATCATCACACCGACATCCACGTGGGACTGTGCAAAAGGAAACAGGGACAGAATCAGATAGAAAAATAGACTCATAATCAAGACACTATAAATTCTCTGCAGTTAGTGCCCTTCCCTAATATAAAGTTTCCATGTCTCCGATTCCCCTCCCTCTGCTCCTGTGTTTTGCCTACATCCTCAGATTCATACATGTCACCATTTCACCTATGACATAAAGACGTTTTGTCAGGCAGAAGAAAAGTTGGGACCTTCTCTGCCTGTGTCTCTTTCTTGGAAAAAACTTTTCTAGAACTCTCCAAGATGACTTCCTTTGATATTTCATTGGCCAGAATTGGCCTCATGACTATTTCTAAACCAGGCACTAACAAAGGGAAGATTAGGGACTTGTCTTGGACATAGCACCCCGATGCTGGTAAGGTGGCGGGGGGTTATCTTTTCCTGAGGCCTCAATTCAAACAGTAGCTCCAAATGTTGTTAAAGATAACTTTATTTTTAATCAGATACTGTACCCAGAGTGGTAAATCAAGTTACAATCGTCTTGTAACGTGGATGGTGACATCTGAAACATGCGTTCTCTGTATGGTATACATTTTGTACATATCCCAGCATTTCTTATAACTTTCATCATTACTGTTGAAAATGACATAGGGTGATATTTGCCTTCTTCATTAACTCCTACTAAATACACCTTTCTATCTAAATTTCCAAATCTTTTGTTTATACCTTTTTTTTTTTTTTTTTTTTTTGAGACAGGGTTTTGCTTTGTCACCCAGGCTAGAGTACAGTGGTTCAAGCGCAGCTCACTTCAACCTCTGCCTCCCAGGCTCAAGCAATCCTCCCATCTTAGTCCCCAGAGTAGCTGAGACTACAGGTGTGCGCCACCACACCTGGCTCATTTTTGTGTTTTTGGTAGAGACAGGGTTTTGCCATGTTGCCCAGGCTGGTCTTGATTTCTGGACCTCAAGAGATCTGCCCACCTCAGTCTCTCAAAGTGCTGGGATTACAGATGTGAGTCACTGTGCCTAGCCTGCTTTATGTCATTTTAAAATATAACACTTGGAAATGCTTGCCCTATTTTATATGTATAGGCATGCTTTTCTTATATCCCTCTTCTACTGGACCCCATCACATTATAATACAATCTCCTTGAGACTTGACAGAGTCTTTCTAGGCTGACCATGTAATTTTTGAGAATGAAGAGGTCAGCGGCTCTAAGCAGACAGGGCACTAGGGCAACCGGCATAAATCAAGATTGTTTTGGACAAAAGAAGATGTATGTCCCTCCCCACTTCCATTTTACATCTCCACAGTGTCCTGCACACTTTAGACGCCATTTGAATGTTGGCTTATGTGAACTTAAGTCACTTCCTACTGAAAAAGTATTTCAAGCTTCACTAAAGTTGCAATTCCATTGCTTTGCCCACAACAACTGGTTGTCCCTGTTGACCCATTGTAAGAAAAATTGAAGATCAAGTCCAGAACTAAAGATATTTCTTACTTCTAGCCTTAGAAAGAAGACTCTGAGGCTACTAATAAATGCCATACTGTTTCCCTGATTCCTTGGATTCGAATAGTTCCTATTGACATCTGAAACATGTGAAGGTCCTTTAGAGAAACTCAGACTTAGAATTCTGGTTTATACACATGACACACTAAGAGAAAACTAACCTACAGTGGCATTATGGCATCAACAATCAGATAGCAAATGTAGTCTGACAAAGATTTATCCCAGCACATACTGAATTTTAGAAATACGTTCCTCTTTTCAGGATTTTGGAAATCCTAGAGAAGACCAGGATTTGGAGTCAGAACACCTATGTTTGAATCCTAACCTCCATTACTTCTTCTCTTCAAATAAAATCTCATCTGAAAATCAGGGATAATCATAGTACCTCTATCTGTAGAGCCTTTGGGAGAATTAAATGAGATAATGTATGTGAAAGTGTTCCAAAGCTCTGTATGAATGCACATTCTCCTTTCCATTCCCTATTTAAATCGACTCTTTGAATTCTCTCTCTCTCAAGCAGCCTGAGGCTGGGTCACCAGAACACAAATGTACAGTTACAAGGCTAAAAAAAAAAACAAAAAAGCAAAACAACTGGTTGTTACATGATCCCTGACAACAGTTGCACAGACTTTTTCTTAAATCAAATGAAGTGTTTTGGCAGCCTGTAAGTGTAGCCTAAAGTATAGCAAGAAAAGAGAATTATTTTCCTTAGGGAGAGTAATTTTAACAGAAGTTCAACTTACACATTTTTAATATCTGTATTTTGAATGTACTGCTAAATGCAAAATGAATATAATAAGTTATGAGATATCTTGCCCTCGGCTATAGTACCCATTAAGCTTCAGCATAATATATCATTCACAAACTATTCATACTCTGTGGTACATTTCAGGACTTCCTATACTGTAGTCTCTTAAAGCAAATAGTGTATATAGTTTCAGAACCTAACAGTTGTTCCTTCATAAGGGTTAGAAGTGGATGCAGCATATCTGTGGTCTTCAAATAATTTAGCCAGTCATAAAAATTTATTATGTACAGGCACTATACCTTTTTATGTATAGGTCACTAGCATGTAAATGAAACTGGCACAACAAGGTAAATGTGTATAAAATAAATCACAGAAGAGATAGATTTCTCTGATGAGCTATTTCAGTGATGCAGTAGATAGCAAATGATGATTTTGGAGTATTTTAGAGCCCTAATGTAGAATTTTCAATTTCCCCAGTTTATCCTCCAGAAATTATCACTGTGATATACCTGTGATTGCTGAATGGCCATTGTGCATCTGTAAATGGGCATGCCATTCCTGGTACCTTCTAACTTTGTGATCACTGTCCCCATGCATAAAATATGGAGTCCTGCAGAGCAGCTAGAGAAAGGGTGAGTAAGTAGCTCAGAGTCTGCATCAATGGGGAGCTGTTTAAAAATTGATGTTATCAAGTATGTTCACACATTAAAAACCCAGAAAATGTTGGGCCTCCTCCTATGTGGTTTTCCTGAATTCTTGATGCAACCTAGAAGAGCTAACGTTAAAAAGTAAAGAGCACAGTACAGACAATAAGAGTTCTGTTTGTGAAGACTGATACAGGAAGTGATGCTATGTCTGATTCTAGAATATGGTTAGAGTTTCACAGCCAAGAAACAAGATCTGTAGCTTGATAATTATGTAAATACAGACCTATGTGCAATCAGTCTAGAAGCTCCCTGAAGGCAGGGATGGGTTACCCATATTTTGTCTAACACTTCTTTACATTCTTCTAAGGTGCATCTTGGACACAATAATCATTGTGAACATACTTGATAACATCAATTATTAAATTGGGGAAATCGAAAAATACTCCAAAATCATCATTTGCTATCTACTGCATTACTGAAATATCTCATCAGAACTCTATCTTTTCTGTGATTTATTTTATACACATTTACCTTGTTGTGCCAGTTTCATTTACATGCTAGTGGCCTATACATAAAAAGGCGTAGTAAGTGTTTTTTATCTAGTTGAAAAGGCTTTAAAAAAGACTTTTGTAACTTGTAACTTTTAAACTAGTTAAATAGCATCTTAGGAAACAGGGAGAAAGCATTTCAGTTCATTATTCTTCTTCATTTACTGAGTAAAAACCATATGCCAAGTACCATACCCCTGCAGAGGGTATAAGGAGTCTGAGTGTATTACAGCTATTACCCCCAAGAAACCACAGCAGTGTGGCTAAGTGGAAACTCACACAAAACAGCATATCAGTTGGCAAAAATTTACACATATACATTATATTCATCGTTGCTGGATATTATAAACCATTCCTGCCATAGTTGTGAAGGACCTATTTGATCTATAGGTCTAAAATGAACCTGTTTGATATCAGAAGCATATGGCAGTAATTGACTTTCAATAATTGACTTTCCAAATTATCTACACCTAAATAATCCCAGAAAAATTATTCAATTTCACTTATTTCAATTCAATAGTTTGTTAGGTAGCTGCATTCTTTTTCAGTTTATGGTTGTGGTTTGTGGGTCCAGCCTACAAGAGCTTAACTAAATCTTCTCTAATACTCCAACATGATTATATGAGTGTATATATACACACATAAATATATGAATATATGTAATTTATATGCACATGCACACATATATATCTGAAACTTGAAATATACCATTTTTGTTCTCTCACTGTTCAATTATGAAGCACAGATCTACTGGTCAGGCTTTTTACCCAGACTACTATAGCCAGCTGTCTTTAAGAGAGTGTGGCTGAGTCCTTGTTATGCAGACAAGACAAGGAATATTTGAAAGTGCAATGGCCCTGCAAGTGCTCAGATATTCATTGCACACCATGATGATTACATCTGAGAATCTGTTCCTCATTTATTCTATTTTTTCTTAAGAAACAGTCTTCTCTTTAGGAATGAATATGTGGAAGCAAAATGACTCGTTTATAACAGGCAGTACTCAAAAATGTTGTGAGTACAATGTAGAAACCCAACAGTGAAATTGCAAACTGAGAAAAGGAATCAAACAAGGGCAGAAAAGCAAGCGTTAAGGCTCAAGAATAAATTATGCATAGGACAAATTGGTACTCATTTTGAGAAGGAGAGGAGAGATGAATTTAAACACTCAAGTAATAAAAAGTCATTGTTCGATAGAGGCTGTCTAGTGTAATGTTTAACAGCCTGGACTCTATCCCAAGAATTGAGTGTGAAACCTGAATCTCCCACATACAAGTTCTGTGACATTGAGCCAGATCTTAAAGTCTCTAAATTTCTCTTTTGTTTTGTTTTGCATATAGGGAGAGGAGTATATACTTCCTAAGGTTGTGAAAAGGATGGTTCATAACAAAAGTATGTAGCATTATTGAGTACATACTACGTGTAGGAATGTTACATGAATAAATTTATGAACCCTCATATTAACCCAATCCAGCAAGTACCTGCACTATTATTACTATTCCTATTTAGTATTTAAGAAAACTCAGGTTTGACTGGATTAGGTGACTTGTCCAAAGGGATAAAGTTTAGATTTTTTTGTTTTTGTTTTTGTTTTACGTAGCATAGAGACTTTTTTCAACTTTTAGATTCAGTAGGTATGCATGCAGGTTTGTTACCTGGGTATATTTCATGATTAAAGCTGAGATTTGAACATGGCAGAGTGATTCTAAAGCCCATGGTTAAAGGACTATGCTGCCATACTGGCATGTAAAGTGCTTATCAGGCTTAACATAGAGTAAGGCTTCCACATGCAAACCAAAAGAGAAACATTAAACATTAGCTGAAGAGGAAAACCACATCACCCACCAGGAGGAAATTGACTTGGCCCTTTCTCCCAAGTGTATCACATGATATGACATGTGCAGGTGTGAGATGATGCTGAGATGGCCGACAGAGCTCAATTCAGAAACAAGTGATGAGCTCCTTAACAAATTCCCTCAGGAGAGAACTGCCTTCCCTCCCCTTTCCAATGAGGCTGACCTTGAAGTTGTGCCTAAATTGCTCACCACAATCTCAGGCTCAACTTGCTGACTCATCTGCCCAAAACACTTGCATCCCCAACTTCTCCCTATTTCATGGGGTATCAAAATAGAGACTTGAACCTCATAAAGTTAGTACAGGCCGAGGTGTTCACCATCTTCATAGCTGATTTATAGTTGCTTTATTAAACTGCCTCTGATCTGGTCAGCAGGCTATGAATGTGAACACCTAGGTAGAACTGACCTTGAATCCAACTGGAACAGTAGGCTTCTTTATTATACTTGAAAACCTAAAAATGTTCAACGGGAGGTGGAAGGGAGGAGAGGCAGGCAGAGAGTGCTAGGTGCTTTGTTCAACCACCATGGTTCCCTCTGTCAAGATGGAAGATGGCTGTGGCTTAAAGCTTCTGCCCATCTTTGTCCTCTGGAAATATCTGTATTAGACAAATCAAAGAATGGAACGCACCTGCCTCCTCCTCATTCTTCTCCTCTCCCCGACACTGGAATGAATGCATACTCTTCACACAATAGTCCTTGTTGAACACAGGACCCACAGGAAACCTGTTACCCCAAATAACTGTCACATTCTCATGTGTTCAGTCACAGGAAGAATTTCAGTTTTTCTCTTCCCCACGATTGGAGATGAAGCTGAGGTCACGGGAGAGAAAGAGCCCTGTCTTGTCTCCCAACAAGAGGGGTCTGTGCAGCTGCTGGGCCCACAGCAGACAGAAGGCACGCGGCAGCTGAGGCTCTTTAGTAGGCTTCCCACCCACTTCCTGAGTCTGGCTTTGATTTCTTAAAGGGCAGATGTACTTATTCCAGAGTCGCTCCCTGATTCAGTTGTCGGGGGGAGGGTGGAATAAAAAAGCTAAAGCAACCATTTCCTTTTCTGTAGCTCCTTTGCTTTGTCTCAGATCCTCTTTTCTGAGTTATCTGCTACCAAGTCTGTCTCTCCTTCCGCTCAGAGCAGCAGTGGCTGAGTTTTGTCGAGTGCTAGATAATCACTGATCTTAATTATAAACAGCCTCAGCCCAGAGGAATGGTTTTGATAGGAAAGTCAACACCAGGACGCAAGATGGGTAGGTAGCAAAATGGAACCCAAGCCAGTTTTCCAATAAAAAACAGACAAAATATATTTATAAATAAGATTCAATTCATTCTCCACGTAGTAGCAGCCCGGAGGCTCCTTGTGAACTGACCTCTGTCTACTGTCCCCTTTAAACTTTTTTTTTTTTTTTTTTTTTTGATACGGAGTCTCACTCTGTCGCCCAGGCTGAAGTGCAGTGGTACAATCTCGCCTCACTACAACCTCCGCTTCCTGGGGTCAAGCGATTCTCCCCCCTCAGCCTCCCGAGTAGCTGGGATTACAAGCATGCACCATCACGCCTGGCTAATTTTTTTGTACTTTTAGTGGAGACAGGGTTTCGCCGTGTTAGCCAGGCTGGTCTCAAACTCCTGACCTCAAGTGATCCGCCTGCCTCAGCCCCCCAAAGTGCTGGGATTACAGGCTTGAGCCACCACGCCTGACCACCCCTTTAAATTTTATGCTTCAGTAATAGTGTTGATTTTACCTCCAAAATACAGAGCTGTTTCATGCTTCTGTGCCTTTGTGGACTCTTCCCTCTGCCAGAAATGCCTTCTTACTGTGTCTTCCTGGAAATATCTTACTTGACTTTTAAAAACTGGTGCAGACATCACCGCTTCATCTACCCCCAGTGTTTTTCATTTAATTGGTCTGGGATGGGGCCTGAGCCCTGGGAGTTTTAAATGCTCCCCAGGTGATTCTAATCTGCACCAGAGTTTGACAATCACTGCTTCAGGCCAGCAGTTTTCAGACTTGAGCAGGCATTAGAAACAGCTGGAGGGCTTGTTAAGGCACAGATTGCAGGGTTCACCCCCTGAGTGTAGAATTCAGTAGCTCTGGAGAATTTGTATTTCTTTCTTATTTTGTTTTCTCTTTTGTTTTGTTTTGTTTGGTTTTACTTTTATTTTTTTGGATCTTGTTGCATGCCGAGTTTTTTTGTTTGTTTGTTTTTTAAGGGATTTGCTGATGTTTTTACTATTAGTATTCACATTATTTCATTTCCTTTTTTAAAAAAATATTTATTTAAGACAGACAAAAATTTTATCTATTTATGGTGTACAACTCGATGTTTTAATATAGGTACACATTGTGGAAAGGCTACATCAAGCTAATTAATATACACATTACCTTACATGCATGTCATTTTATTTATTTTATGTATTTATTCATTTTTTGCAGCGAGAATTTGCCTTTCTAACAAGTCCCCAGATAAGGCTGATTCTGCTGGTCCTGGGATCAGGTTCTGAGAATCAATGCTCTGTTCAAACTCGCTAGCTTGCCCAGGTTCCTTACATTGCACTTGTCACCCTGCATTGTCATCAACTTATTTGCATGTCTATTTCTGTCTTTTGAAGGTAAGGACATTAGCTTTTTTATCACATTACAGAGCACTGCACCTGGTGTATAGTAGATGCTCAACACATGATCACTTAATGAGTAAATATTCAGGGTCTAGTTGTCACAGAGAAAGAAAGTCATGTACCAAATGTATGTCAACTTTTAAACATAAATTATTTA
The DNA here is from genome assembly GCF_006542625.1 of Nomascus leucogenys. Lineage (NCBI taxonomy): Eukaryota > Metazoa > Chordata > Mammalia > Primates > Hylobatidae > Nomascus > Nomascus leucogenys. The sequence continues at coordinate 13,163,084 of NC_044390.1, read as the reverse complement.
ATCCAATAAATATCCCATGCCTCTAAATTTAAATCTAGAAAGGGGTTCTCTAAGCCTCTATGAATTACATCTTGGATTTTGGTGACAGGATTGGGTTGGCAAAGTACTCCTCAGTACACGAGGATAAAAAGGCCCTGTGCAAAAGCAGATTGGATTACATTTACATCAACAACACCTCTTTTTAAACTGACATTTAATGATTATCTCTATCAATAAAGGCCTTTTAAGAGCTCTCCATAAAATGTTGTGAAAAATGATAACATTTAAAATACAGACAAACAATGGGCCCCATTCATACAGCTTCTTCATATTATTTCTCCAGTATCATGGATCTCAACCAGGCTCACTCACCCTTCTCCAGTGAAGTTGGCACATGTTAACCATATTGATCGTCTGATTACAAATGTAGACTGTGGCAGGGAGTATTTACAAAAGGAACCCATTTGTCCCTGTGGCTTGTATGTAGATATCGGACTTAATACACACTCAGCTACAAAGCAATAGAACCAGGTAGTAAAATGTTACTCCCAAGGAGATTAGACTCCTATACAGAACAATGATTTCATTGTTTCATATAACCTTATAAAGTAAGTCCAAAGAGATGTTTTTAAAAGTTTCCTAATCCTTACTAATTTCTTAAATACCTACTCCTCAAGAAGAATAAATTCTCTCTCTATTCAATGATCCATAGAATATTTTTAAAAACCTAAGAATGTGTTGGCATAGTTCTTTCTGAACCCAAAACCCAGACCTATGTCTTTCTGAACAAAATATGTGATTTGTGTGTGTGTGTGTGTGTGTGTGTGTGTGTGTGTGCGTGTGTTGCTTGCTGTCCATTTCAGCAGCCTTCTACTTTGATGACAACCTGATTATTCTGGAAAAAAGCAGTTGCTGTCCTTAGAGGTGCAGCATGTAGTTATTTGGAATTTCAGTAGTATCCAGGTAACATTTTTCATTGAGTCAGTGGGGAAACAGAAGACGAGAAGCTCACCCTTCTGAGTTTCTGGTCAATATTTCTTGATTGGAGCTCTGGGTCTCTGGGTCCTCTCTAATTGTTAGCTAGAGACTGGGTCTTTAGATTATACGAATGTCAAAATACCTGGATATTGACTTTTTGAATTAAGTATATTGCAATTGAATTCCACTTCAACAATAGCAGGTGGCCAATGGGTTGAACATGATCGAATCAGGAATGAAAGATTCTGTAGACTGTACCTTTCTTTTCAAAAATAAAATTTTGAAAAGTACAGATTTGCCTAAAATATATGGGTAATATATTCAGAGTGCAGACCGACCACGTTTAAGTTGTAAAGCCTGCCATATGAGGAGGCAGAAACAGATGCAGTAGCTGTTCCCTGCTGGTATGTGTTCTATGTCTTTGGTTGATTGGGTGGTTGGTTGGTTGGGTGGTTGGTTGCGTGGCTGGGTGGGTGGTTGGGTGGTTGGGTGAGTGGTTGGTTGGTTGGTTGAGTGGGTGGTTGGGTGGTTGAGTGAGTGGTTTGTTGGTTGGGTGGGTGGTTGGGTGTTTGGGTGGTTGATTGGTTGGTTGGTTTTCAAATTATCATGACTGCCTTCATTTTTTTCTGTTTCTTCCTCCTCAATCTTAAATGAGAGGACTATGAATGTACCCCTGGCAGGCTGTTCCCAATTCTTCAGGGCCCAAGTCAGGAGTGCAAATGGAGGCCTACATGCCTTATGTCTAAATATTTTAAAGTTTTAACTGAAGCATACAGACTACCCAATAAAATATATTTTATCCCCTTCCTAAACTAATATATCTTCCTAATGACAAATTGTTTTAAATATAAAAGCTATTGTTTTTATACATTTGAAAATCTATAAAATATCAAAGATGACTGGATTAATTAATATTGTACATGTCTGGGTATTCAATTGATGGGCTGCCAAAGTTTGGGTGAAGAATTAAGTAAAAACGTATATAATTTAAAAAGTATTTCATGTGCATTTTTTAAAATATATTTCTTTGCTTTTATTTAAGTAAATCACAAGTTTGAGTCTATTGATAATGATGACCTAAAGGATCAAAAATTAAAATGTGATTATGTCCAAAATATTCAAAGTTTGAGTATATTTTAATCAAAAACATAAAATAAAGCAAACCTTTTTTGTTTCAAAAAGTTATTTTTCTTCTCATTCAAATTATTTTATAACATGAAAAGAGAAATATGAATTATAATCAAGAGGTATAACAAATATGAATAAAGATTATTAAATAAAGCTTATATTTTAGTTTCGTAAAAAGTAATTAAATGTCATTAAATGTTTATAAAACTTAAACTAATCACAATTCCACAGGGCAATGTACATTTAGTTACCAATGTAAAGAACCAATATCTTGCTGCACACGTGCTTTACAAAGGAAGAACTGGACAAGTTAAAATAATGTTTTTTATTTTCTTTATCTAAGTGTGCCTGTCATTCAAATGCTCCCTGTCTTCTTAAGCATTTTCTGACTTCCACATTAGCAGAAGCACAATCCACAAATCTTCATGGCATGTGGATGTAGTTTTTTGCTGTTGTTGTTCTTAGGACCTAGGTCAACTGATTTGGAGAAGTATTTTCCTGGGGCCTGAATGGTGTGCACCACAGAAGTGAATGTTTTAGGATTTCAGTAATGCTGTGATGGCTCCGAGGATAAGATTCCAAGTCATAGAGGCCCCTATGTGTTTGCTAATAAATGTAGTGTTTCTGGGTTTGCTATATGCAGGGCACTCTAGGGCTTGGAATTCATGGAGACTTTTATTCTCATATACCTCTGCTTGGCTCAGGCCTTTAGAGATTCTCAATTGGATTATAAGTGTAGCCTCATTTCTTCTAGACTCAATTTCTCCTTGTGGTTCAGGAATACACATAGGTGAGTGAAGAATCATTTTCTCCCTCTTTCAAACCCAGATTCTGAGGTTATTTGTGAATAAATGAAATAAAGCAAATAAAAATATTATGAAATATACCTGTGGCTAATGAACCACTCAGCCTCTTTTACCCAAAGTTCACCATACAAAAACTGGAACCGCCTAATTTGGTAAGAACAGTTGTGGCCTGATTTCAATTACTGACAGGTGAATGGTATTCAAGACACAAACATTACTTAATGATCATCCGTGCATGATTAGGTTCAGCTGCAAAGCATAAAATCATAACCAATATTAATTGAGCATTCATTATGTGCCAGGTAGTTTGCTAAGAGCTTCATATGTATGATCTCATGTGGTCCTCCCCATTGTCTTGAAAAAGGACTGAAGCTTTAGGGAAGTTAAGTAGCTTGCCTAAGGTAACACAGCAGGGAAGTAATAGCAATGGGATTTAAACTTAGGTTATCCAATGTGAAAGCCTGTGCACTTAAACACTATTCCACTCTGCTTGCCTCTGTGTTACTGGCATCAGATATAGGGATGGGAAGGTCTGTGACCAGGTGAGGTCAAGATAGGGAAAACTGAATCAGCTGCCAAGTTGTACCCCAAGGGAAGCAACCACCAATCCACTATGACAAATCCAAAGGAACACAATAGCCTTGTGTTTGATTTGAACTGATGTCACTTCCAAGGAACTAGGTTGGTGTGTGGACATCACAGCATATTATAGAATCTTTGGGCTGATGCTCGAAATAAACTCAATGTGCTGGAAAGGCAGAACTCCAGTCTAAGGGAAGATGGAAACAGAAATAACATTATTGGGCACTTACTACATGCTAAGGCTTTCACACCTGCTCATTTAATTATTGAAACAAACTTGTAAAGCAAGTATTATTTCCCCCATCTCCCAAATGGGAAAAGAAGTTGTGTAATTTGCCCATGACCAAATAGCTAATAAGAAATGGAACCAAGAAAAATAATCTAAATTAGCTTGATTTCAGATTTGGGGATATTTTTATTATTAAACAAATCACATTGCCTCTCCAACACTTCGCTGGACCCAGCTAAAGGACTAAGTGGGAAAACAGTAGCACAAAGTCCCACTCTCATACCTAGTTTCTTACTCATGTTAAATGATGCCAGTAAAATGCCCTGCAGGTTTTGGGGAAAGGCCTTGACTCAGGGCAGATGGATATGTCCAGGAGTAGCAGCCAAGACTAATTAATTCCAGAGTCCACCCATGCGTCGAGCTCATAGCCCCGTACATCTGACCTAGGTCAAGACTGACTCACAAATTGGGCTGGTTTGAGTCCCAGGACACGGACCAAAGTGATGAGACAGATTAGGGCCAGCAAATACTGAATTGTGTCCTGTTGGTGGGCTCTGCTGGGATGCTTAGCCTAATTGTGCTTCCAAGAGTGAGATCATTATGTTTTTTTCTTCTAACCTAGAAAACCCTTGTAGCTCTTAAAGCTATACCATATGATACCTGTGCATGACTGGACCCACACTTAACAGAAGTACTTGAGACTCAGATGGTCCTTGGAGCAGACAAGGACATCAAATTACTAACTGCAAGTGTATAATAGAAATCTATTTACTTCAGGTAAAAACCTCTTTCTGGAACAGCAACAACAAAAGATTGAATATTATGATGGATTTTTAATTAGGAAATGACCAGAAACAGTGATGAAAAAGGGGGCTTAGAGAATATTAGAAGCATATTGCTTTGGATACATGAATAGGAAAAGTGCAAGAACTGGAACCTGTAAGCAAAAATCCATGGAATGTTCAGTTCAGCTGCTGAATTGCCCACAGCTGTCTGGGATATTCTCCTTTTGAACCAGGCTTCTTCTTTGTCTATTGAGGTAATCTGTTCCTCTGTGTGCTCTTTTCAATTTCAATATCCATTGTCGCTGTCATGGACAAAGTTATGAAGACTGCCTGACTTACACCTATTTGGTCATGGGCTCCAAAAATGAAATGAAATGTGTGTGTGAGGAGGGTAAGTCATTCTTTCCTATTGGAAGTTGCTAACTAATTCGGTGGTTAATAAAGAGAATATGAGGCTTTATATATTTTGGGCTAGAGGACACAGAATTCAAATCACTGCCACATGCCATTTCATGTCAACCAACATTTATAGAGCACCTACTATGTACAAGACACTGCAGAAAGTATGAAAACAGGTAAGCCACAGTCCTTGTTCTCAGGAAACTCAAAATACAGTGTCAGAGATAGAGGTGAACAACTAGCAATAAAGTCAACCAGAATAAAATAAGAGCTAAGACGCATGTACAAAGGATGCACCATGAGGGCAGAGAAGGAGCCTCTGCTAAGAAGAGGTAGTGTTGATGGGTGTTAGATGGAGGGGAGAAGGTCATTCCAGGATGAAAGAAGAATGAGCCAGCCAAGAAGTCCCAGACAGTTCAGTCAGAGAAGGAAAAGGAGAACTGAGAAAGTGTCATGATAGCTAGTAAATATGCTCAAATCTTCCTATCCCCCAAATATCATCCATTGTCTGTGCTTCATGTCAACCCTTTGCCCAGTTCTCCTCTTCCCTGTATGGCCAAAGTTTTTACTGCTTTGTTCTTTTCTTGGCAAATGAAATCCTCAGAATCTTTATATGTAGTGAAAGGTATGCTCTTCCCTGCCTTCCCCACCTCACTCAGCTAAAACTTATTTTACTGAGACCTGCTGATACTCAAGATTCATGCATGAGGTGTGACTGCTCTTCCAATATGCCTGGGACATCACGTAATGATCACTGATATTCGTTGGACTGCTGCTATGTGCCACGCGTTGCTTAAGTGTTTCATACAATATGTATATAAGGGGCCCAAATCTGAAGATGGCCCTCAATGATCCACACCTCCTGGCTACACTCTTGTGTAGTCCCCTTGCACATAGTACTGGGATTGGTCTGCATGGCCAGTGCAAGACTACAGAACTGACAGATGCCACTTCCTAGCTTAGTTGTAAGAGATTATGGCTTCTGCCTTGATTGTTCTCTCTCTAGGAGCACTCATGCTGCAGAAGTCATTGAGAGCCCATGTGGTAGAAAGATGAAGCCTCCTTCCAACAGCCATGCAAGTGAGCTTGGAAGTAAATCATTCAGCTCCTATCAAGTCTTTGGATTGCAGTCCTAGCTGAGAACTTGACTGCAACTTCGTGAGCCAGAGCCACCTAGCTGAACTATTCTTGAATCTGTGATCCTCAGAAACTGTGTGAGATAACGAATATTTGCTGAATTAAACTTTAAGTTTTGGAGTAATTTGTTATGAACAATAGACAACTGATACAGTATGTATGTCTATATTATTGTTTTTTTAGTGTAATTCACATAAGATAAAACACACAGATCTGGAGTGTTCAGTTCTGTGAGCTTTGATCATTGTATACAAATATGTAACCATTACTCAAAAAAGATATACAATATTTCCATCACCCAGAAAAGTCCCTTGTCTCCTTTTCCAACTAATTCCTAGTCTTCTCTCCTATCGGAAAATAAAACCCACCATTTTGGTTTCTATCGTTGTAGTTTAGTTTAGACTATTTTTGAACTTCATGTAAGTGGATCACCCAGTATGTCTGTTTTGTATGGGAGGAAATACAGATACAAGCACATTTCATGTTGGCCATAATGCACTATCAACTTTTACTAGGAGTGTAAGAGTATGAGTCAAATAGGAAAAGGAATTAATTTTATGGGGAGGACAGAAGGATGTTTTTCTAGGTATTTATTGACCTTAGGGGGTTAAACATCATCCCTGCCTTTTCATTAATAATGAATAATAGCTAATCATTATACCAAACATTTATTGAACACTTGCTGTGTGATAGACGCTGTCAGTCACTTTCCCTGCATTACTTCATTTCATCCTCACAATGACCATAGGAGTCAGGTACTATTATTACCCCCTCCTCACAGATGAAGAATTGGAGAATCGGAAATGTTTAAGTAACTTACCCAAATCCCACAGTTAGGAACTGACAAAGCTCGAATTCAAACCCAAGTCTGTTTGATTGCAGAGCCCTACTCTTGATCTTCACATTTGAGAAAATGTAGCTTAATGAGGAGCCCAGCAGGGTTGAGATGAAAGGGGAATCATCATTTAATGAGCAGCAATTATGCATTAGGCCATTTGTGCAGGCCAGGATGCATCACACCTCATCAGGAACACGTCTCCGAAGACAGATCCTGGATAGCAAAATAAATTTATTGGGCGATACTGGGGAGACTTAAATTCTAGGATTGCTCAAGGCAGTTGGAGTATGGGAATATGATGAACATTTCTGTTACTCTCAAAATCTCCTGTGTCGGTCAGTAAATTGTATGGTCACCCCAGGCAATACTATCATGTAACACCACAGAAAATTGTGTCCATCCGGGGAGGAGAAAACATCCTGAGAGTTAAAAAAAAAATCGGCTATTCAGTTGTTTAGTCTTTGTCTCCATCTCTCTTTTCAATTTTCATTCACTGAACAATGCATTCTCCTGTGTTTTTCAGCACTTTATCACACCCTTAATGATTCTAGATCTTGTATATCCTCAGCCTTGGCTTCAGAACGTTGGAGACATGATGCCAATTCCAGTTCACAACAAAGCAGCATATGTAATAACCCAGATTGTCTCCTGGCCGCTGAATATTGACCCAATGCTGTCCATTGCTTCTGAGAGCACTAACCTTCTCTTCAAACCAACCAGCAGCTGCAGGAGTGAAAAAAGAGTGTGAGACAGTAGCGTCTGAGTTTACCAACACTTCAATCATTCGAAGCCTTTACAGATAAATCATCTTCAAGAGAATAAGTGCTCCCCAAGTGTAAGCTTATGCTGACAGTTGAAGGGATCTTGCCTGTAGATGCTCTGATGCTTCAGAAAAGAGAAAAGAAAGGAGGTCTGCGTCCCTTGCCCCAGCCTGCGGGTTCTCTAGAGAATTCATCACAACCACTCTCCTACCCCCTAAAATATGGAGGTTAGGTTGAGCCACAGGCAGGCAGGCAAATCTACTGCAAGCTCCATTACATTTTCCTATGGCGTTCCATGGGTTAAAGAAAGTTTCCCCAAGGATTTTGCTTCACTCTAACAACGGGAGAGACAAGAATTTAGGAGGAGAGCGTAAGTCCATTTGAAACTGCATATAAATGATATATTGTGATCATATACATATAGTGATCAATATCTTGCCCTCCCACTTTTCAGAGCCCTTTCCCACACATGGGCTTGTGTGAAGCTGAGCAAATGGAGCAAAGGTTTTGGGGTCCAGACTCGAGTTTGGATCCTGGCTTTTCCACTCACTGTGTTGCTTACCTCTCCAAGCCTCAGTTTCCAATGTTTCCACTAAACGGCTTTGTTGTGAATGGAGTTAGATAACAGAGGTAAAGCCCCCAAAACATGGTATGCACTTGAGAAATGATAGCTCTTCCATCATCCACAGCACATCACACAAAGGAGTCATTATGCAGGTATTTGTTGAAGAACTGGCTTCATTTTGCAGATGAGAACACTGAGACTCTGAGAGGTCAACTAACTTGCCCAAGTTCACAGCTAGCAAGAGGGCAGTTTTCTCATTACAAATCTGTACCCCAAGCAATATTTTTTTATGCAACCTTTGGGTTTGGAGTTGTACTTCTAGGTAGGTCAGATACCAGAATGAAGAAAAATATTCAGGAAGGTCTGTTCTTTGAAATCAGCCTTTGATCTTCACCAAAACTGCCTTGCAATTTTCAATTATGAAAACTTTGCAAAGTGCTGTTTCCTCAGAAGCCTGTGTTCAAACCTCACACTTCTGTGAAATAACTGCTTTATGCCTTAAGACTGTCAATTTGTGTTTGAGTTCAGACATTTGGTAAGTGGAGGATGTTTTGAAGGTATTATCAGTCACTGTCTCATCCATAGACTGGATGAAAGGGTCGGCATCACAGTCACATGGCTTTGCTAAAATGTCCTGTGTCTTATCTTTGTCTGACAGCGGCAGAGCACACCAGATAGGAGGGCACTGTCAGAACACTCTTGAATACCTTAGCCTATGCCAAAAACAGATGAAGATATGGTTGAAGAAATACGGCTCAAGTAACTAAGAATCATTGCTACATCAACTACTGTAGCATGAAGCTGCACTGGCTATGTGTATGATCTCTTTTAGCTTAAAAATACTATGCCATTTTATTCCACTCCTCTGCTCCATACCAGTTTTATTGTTGACCTCTTGACCTCTTAAAAGTTTGGTCAGGTCTGGGGCATCCTGCAACAGCAGTGCTTCCTATTGAAAAAATTAAATTGAGGTGGGCCAAGACCTGGTCTGTCCAAAATATATAGCCCTAAGCACCCCGCTCTTTGTAAACGATGATAATATTGCCGACCCAGGGACAGGGTTCTTTTTTGCGTGCAAATAAAGCTCAAAATCCAAGAGGCACTGGCACCATTTTTTAAAGGCCTACACCAGTAAAGACTATCTGCTCCTCCATCTATCCTTCCCTTTGACCTTCTAATTTTTACTCTTCAAATATCTCTTTGTCACCTGTTATATTTCAGGCACAGTGCTAGATACAAGGACTGTGGTTGAACTCTCACAGAGATTATAGTAGGAAAGATAGACAAAAACAAATAATTTCACAAAAATTTATGAGGAGGCATGCTTCAAGAAGGATGCCAGGAGTGGGCAGATAGGACATCCTAAGAGAGACAATTTAGCCAAATGCCTGAGAGAATGATGGGCTCTGGAATCTGCCCAAGAGGCTCAAGTCTTATTCTTCCTCTCACCATCCCTGTGACAGTAGCCAGTTGCTTAATCGCTCCGTGCCTCAGTTTCCCCAGCTATAATATGAAGCTATAATAGTACCTTCCTCTCAGGGTTGCTGTGGAGATTAACTGAGATAGCACATGCGAAGCATTTAGCACAACATCTGGTACTAGCAAGTGTTCAGCCTGGGGTGGGGAACATACCTGACCTGTGCTACCTGTGGATCTCTCTAAGCAAGTAAGCTGGGACGTGAAAATAAATAAAGATAAGCGTAGCAAAACACCATGACACATGTTTACCTGTGTAACAAACCTTCACATCCTGCACGTATACCCCAGAACTAAAAATACAAATTAAAATTAATTTTAAAAGAAATAAAAGTAAATAAGAAAGAGGTTGGGAGGTAGAGGAGAGAGAAAATGCAGACAGGGGATGGGTAAAGGAAATGTAATGAAAAGGTAAAGACCCCGAAACAGATGGGGCATGTCACTCTGGAAAAAATAAAGGCCCGTGGCTTAGGAGGATTGAAAGCCAGATGGGAGTAGCTGAGATGAGTCTGGAGCTGTCAGAGAACCAGATCCTGGGGCACTTTGTAGGCCAGTTAGTTGAGGATTTTGGACTCCAAGAGCATCCAATCATTTGACCAATCATCCTTTCAACTGGAAATCCCTTGCAGAAATGTGAACATTCCATCGTTTATCTTTAAAGGAACACACTCTACTTGATAAGGAGGTGAACAGAGAAACCTTAGCAGTGAAAAATCTTGGGCTTGTCTGTAAATGATGCCCTTCCCCAAGTGTCTCCATCTGTATTCTTAGTCTCTGTCCCTGCAGGCCATCATTGCTGTCGAATATCAAACTACCCTCATAGAACTGATTAACTGATTTTCTTGTCAAATGATTACATTCAGATAATTATATTATGGCTTTTAGGGACATATGATCAATTTTTATAATACATCCAGAAGATTCTTGAAGAAACTAAAATTTAATCATTGTTCAATTCTATTTACCCCTATATTTTGGTTTAGGGCTATAAAATATGCTGTCTTCTTGATTTATCTTATATTTTTAAAGTTTTTTCTTCCTTTCCATTAGCTTTAAAATTAATTAATTAAAAAAAATTTTTTGAGGGAAGGTCTCATCTCACTCTGTTGCCCAGACTAGAGTACAGTGGCATAATCTCAGCTTACTGCAACCTCTGCCTCCCAGGCTCAAGCTATCCTCCCGCCTCAGCCCCCTGAATAGCTGGGACCATAGGCATGCACCACCATGCCTGGCTAATTATTGTATTTTTTGTAGAGTTGGGGTTTCACCATGTTGCCTAGGCTGGTCTCAAACTCTCTGGCTCAAGCAACCCACCCACCTCAGCCTCCCAAACTGCTTGGATTACAGGCATGAGTAACAGTGCTTGGCTAGCTTTAAAATTAACTCTTAATAACCCCTGAAAGACATTATTGTATGATGAAAAAAAAACTGATAAAATAGGTTGATCATGAATCTTGGAATCTTCAGTCCTGAGTTTGAATTCTAACTCTGCTGTGTGACCCTGGGCACACAGAGCAGTTGCAAAATATAGTAAGAAGTTCAGTGCCTCTTTAGAAATCTTACCACTGGGAAGAGTGGGTTGGCTCTTATGTATCCTGCAGAGGAGATGTTTCCCACACTGTTTCCCAAATTGCAAAAATAATTACAGTAGTACTTATATTTCATTGTAGTAAGGCATATGTAAGACAATGTTTATGCATACATCTATCTCTAGTGACTAGTAAGAGGGAAAGAAAGAAAAAAGAGAGGAATGGAGGGAGGGAGGGAGGGAGGAAGGGAGGGAGGAGGGAGGGAGGAAGGAAGGAAAGAAGGAAGGAAGGAAGGAAGGAAGGAAGGAAGGAAGGAAGGAAGGAAGGAAGGAAGGAAGGAAAGAAAGAAAGATTTGTAGAGAGGAATTAATTATATCATGACAAAAGTTGCAGATGGTGCCATGACTGAAATGATCTATTTAGAAATCATTCATAGGTTTCTCCTAACTACATCTTTTAAAATTATGGAGAAAGGTACATTTTAAAAATATATTTGATGTTATGACTTTCTCTCACTCTATTTTGATACTCTTAAGGAACAGAGACTCTATGTAACTCCTATCAGGGCTTAGTCTTTGGAATTTATGGCTCTGTTGATTAAAAAAAATAGTAACTTTAAGAAGTCACCTTTTTGGAGTCATCTATAACTTTTCTGATGCATTTTTGTGACACGTGTAGCCAAGCTGCTTCTTTACATTTGTCATCTTCCAGAACTAAACTCACATTGTGATACTGGTGTCTCGCACATGACGTCAAGGGAAGTGATTATGAAGAATATTGGGTGGAAGAAGGGAAATTGAGCCAGTTTAAATGTCATTCACTAGTTCATTTATTCATTCACCAAACATTCACTGGGCATCACCCTCAGTGGTACCAGAAAGTTTATTTTATAAAGTACACTTGGTTCCTGGCCAAAGACTTTGTAATGTTGACTAGAATAGAAGGTTATATTGGTAGCCCTGGTAATACAACAAGAGAGCCTGAAGTGAAGGTTTAAATGCTGCATTTTCAGGGATTGAACATTCAAGGGTAATAAGCTGAATTGACTAAGATTGTTCTTTTGAAATGATAGCATTGACTTCTAGGTTTCTGAGTTTCCTGTTTAAAATTTATGAACAGTATTGGTTGAACTCAAGAAAGTTCTTTTAAGATCAATGAAATCCAGTGGCTCCTCTGCTCTGAGGCTGCGGATGTAGGAATGCTAAGATAAGTTGTTACCTGACAGTGACAATAACAACAATAGACAAGTAGTCGCTTCCACAGCCTTGGGTTGTGTCCAGGGTGTCTGACTGTGCAGAATTTCAATAGTGTTTTCCTCCTAAGCCAGAAGCTTGGGATAAAATGGCCCCAAACCCAGCATGTAGGATCTCAGGAGCCACATTTTTCCTTTTTTCTCCACTACTGGTACTATGTGGTGTGGATAAGAGTGTTGTGTGTTATGTGTGGTTCCATTAAACCTTCTTCCACGCTTCTCTTGATGATCTGAACACATCCAGGGAGGAATGGATATGTTTGAACACCTGTTTTGCTTTTGAATCACTACTTTATGGTGCCCTGAGGGAGGAGGGATTAATACAGTGGAAACGCCTTCCTGATCTTTCCATTTAGGTAGGACGCTGAAATAGCACCTCTAACATGCATTCAGGAATACAAGTACAAATACAGCAAGTCCCTTCTCTCAAGGAGACTAGTGGGGGAAAACAGACAATATAGTATATGATTAAGTACAATAAAGTATTGTGTACAGGAGGGTAAGGGAATAAGAATAGGTGCTGACTGAGCCAAAGGATGGAGCCATTAATTCTGTTTAAAGAAGGGACAGGGAGTTAGAAAAAACTTTCAAAAGGGTTGAAATAATCTATTACAGGATTCCCGCCAAATAAACGGGCTATGTAAGGTATTTAATCCTTCCATTCCAGGTTGGGAGAGAGAGTGCAGTTGCAAAATAAAGTAAGAAGTTCAGTACCTCTTTAGAAATCTTACCACTGGGAACAGTGGGTTAGCTCTGATGTATCCTGCAGAGGAGATGTTTCCCGCACTGTACTTAGCTGTGAAGTCACTGTACCTCTGGAGAAGATCTGAGGTTCAGAGCTGACCATAATGTAAAGGGAAGAGAAAGCCAGACACCTGATTTGAGAGACCCTCCAAAAGACCCTTCAGCCTACATGTTAGTGTTTATTGGTGCCACTTGCCAATACTTTAGAATTATTCTTTCTTTCCCTTTAAAAGCCATTATTCTTTTCTTTCATTCCTGCAATAACTGGGTCATCTGTTAATAAATACAATTTTTTTTGAAGCTGTTGATATTTCAGTTAACATTTGGCTGCAAGAGTAATGAAGGAGGCGTGGTTAGGGACAGAGAATAAATAGAACCCACAAACATCACTGTTCTAATAGAATGGAATTCAGGTGTGTGTGATGTGTTCTTTCCTGGAGTAGCCCATCCATCAATCATATTCTGGAGACTAAGTACTGCAAAAAGAGTTGAAAGAGCAAGACAAAACTTGTGAATGCCATTTTTAGACTTGAAATAGTATTAACATAAAGGCAAGTTATTTTATTTTTAAGTTAACTTACAGGGAATTTAGAAGGCACCACTCAAAACTATGTAAGGAGCAGCAGGGTTTAAAAAAAGTGGTCCATAAATTGAATCTTGAAAGAAAGACTAACAGGGCCTGAAATCCCTTTTCAAGAATGTCAGAATTTCTAAAAGGTCTAGAATTAAACCAGGGGTGCCAATTCAAGTATGGTTGTCTGCAATCACTTCTTTTAATATTTAAAATGTATAACCCTCATTTATTTTTACCTAACCTCAGCAATCTGAAGCACAGAAATATTTGTACCTCCTATTTAAAATTTTGCAAAGATTATGTTGTCTATTTCTGTATTGAAAAAGAATGTGTCTGTGTGTGTATGAGATATTAATGCTAAAACAGAGTGCTAAAATAATGCCCTCTGTAATATCTGAATCAGTGTACCAAGACAGAATTGCTTAGCTCTATAATTTTCGGACTATATGCTTCATAGTCTTTTCTTTATTCTTAAGCTCTCTCTTCAAAGTCAGCCAAGGAGACGATGAAAAATTATTTCCTAAATCACAGGATCACTATAAAAATATCTTTTCCATATACAGTGCCATCCTTTATTCACCATGCAATATTCAATTCTGCCTCTGCTGGCCTAGGACTTCCTTAGACATTTATTGGAAATTTGCCTGAAAGAAAAGACATAAAGACTTTAACCTTGATCCACTGACAGTAAAGTCATTAACCAGCTTCTCCAAAACGAAGCCTTCGTCTTTGTTTTCCCCCTTTATGCATTCTTTAGAGTCTCCTTTTACTTATTTAATTTTTTTGACACTACTCTGTTCTTTCCCTGATCATTAATTTGAGAGACTTAGCTTTTATGGGGGAAGAAAATAAAATAAATTCTAAATATTGAGCATTTATTATGTGCTAGGCTAAGGGCTGGGACTATAAAAATGGATAAGTCCTTACTCTTCCCTCTTTTCATCCCCACTTCCATCTAATCCCTTGATGAGTCCTGTTTAGTGTAACTCTAAAATATTTCAACTCTCTCTGCTTTTCTCCATTTTCTTCTGCTGCCAACATCACCTTTTGCCTGATGCACTATAACCATGCCAAAACTGCTTTCCTGTTTTTATTCTTGTCCCCTTCCAACTAATTTTCCTTCCAAAACTCAAGTGATCCTTTAACATATAAATCAAATCATGTCACACTTGTGCGAAACTTCCTTCAATGGCTTGCTATTTTGGAATAAAATCCAGGCACTTGGCCCCTGCAGGATCCTGTAGGATCTGGTTCCTGTTCCTTCTCCAACCTCTTCCCCACTCCCTGCATCACTGCAGCTGCACTTCTCTTCCTTCAGCTGCTATGTCATACCACAGACAAGTTTCTGTAGAAAGTTCTTCCGCTCAGGCTTCATTCATACACAGGGCTCCTTCTCATCCTTTGGTCTCAACTTAAATGTCCCTCTTCAGAGAGGACTTCTCAGACTGACCATTTAAAGTTGCTCCTCTCTTGTTTGTTATTGTTTCTGATCTTCTTCATAACATGAATCCAATTTAGAGTGATTATATCAGTTTACTTGTTTATTGTTGGTTTTTAATACTAAAATATAGGTTTTATGAGGGCATATATTCTTTCTTATTTATTTCTGTTACAACCAGTGCCTATTTATTTATTTATTTTCTCAGTCTTCTTGCTAGGGACACAACCAGTGCTTAGAAGAGTACTAGTTACATAGTAAGTGGTCAAAAACATTTGTTGAAGGAATAGATAGAGACGTCTTCAGTGCCCTGAAGGCACAGTCTTCCATAAAATGGAAGTGCTGAAGATAAGCCCAGAAGGTTGAAAAGCCATAGGAGTATGCAGCCAGGTTCTATTGTTTAAAAACTTTTTATTAAATGAAGAAAACATTCCATCTTGAATACATTTCTGTGGAACTTTAGCATATTTAAATAAATATTCAAATATAATATCTCATTTTATCTATAAAACAATCAAAATATTTTGTTGTTTTTATTGTTCTACCTCATGTAGTTGAGTGATAATTCACCTTATAGACCATTCCTGAGGTGATTGTAACACGTGGGAGAATTGAGCCTATCATGGGAATGAACACAGAAGCAGTGGGTCAGTGTGAATCACCACAGAAAGCTGAGGCTGCATTTCAAACTCCAGCAACACCACAAGCTCCTGAAATGAAGACTCCCAAGTTTCCTGATTGTCTAACTAGTTAGAGTCAAAGGTAAGCACAGAATTCGAGAGATATGCAAAATCCAGATGACAGGTATCAGGCATGTTGTATGTAAGGCCACATTTGGTAAAGAGTGAGGTGGGCTTATGCCATATAAATAAAGCTCAGGCAACATCAATAACCAGAGCAGGAATTCATACAGAAAGGAAAATAGTTTCATAAGACAATGTGATGAGGATGCTGCTCAATGTGACATTCTTCATCTGTGCATTCAGACAATAAATATGAATGATTTATTGCCTAACCATATATTATATTGAGAGCTGAGACCAGCTGGACTTCCTGGGTCGAGTGGGGACTTGGGGAACATTCCTGTCTTACAAGAGGGTTGTAAAATCAGTGCTCTGTAAAACGCACCAACCAGTGCTCTGTAAAACGCACCAAATCAGCAGGATTCTAAAAGTAGCCAATCGTTGGAAGGATTGAAAAAAGGTACTCTGATAGCACAGAAATGGAACATGGGAGAGGACAATAAGGGAATAAAAGCTGGCCACCCCAGCCAGCAGTGGCAACCCACTCAGGTGCCCTTCCATGCTGTGGAAACTTTGTCCTTTTGCTCTTCACAATAAACCTTGCTGCCACTCACTCTTTGGGTCCATGCCATCTTTAAGAGCTGTAACACTCACAATGAAGGTCCGCAGCTTCATTCTTGAAGTCAGCGAGACCACAAACCCACTGGCAGGAACCAACTCCAGACACGATATGACCTATAAATCTATTATTAAAACTTTTCTGCAAACTTGAGAGTAATTTTATGTATAACACACTGAGCCTCAGAAACTTTGAAGATACGTTCTCAAGGTTTCTTGTAACAGGCAGATCTTGAACAAAAAAAAGTTATTTCAACTTCAAATCTGGTGTTATGGTCAACATTAGATAGAGAGGTTGGGACTTGAATTTCCTCAGAACTCGACAATTCCTTCAAACATTTGGTGATGTAATTTTCATCCAATCTAGTGGATTAGAAATATGTTTAGAGCACCTCAATAGGATCTTTTAATTTCTGTAAATAAAGTGTGCTTTCTGAATATATTGTACTACTTTAAACCATGGAGTGGAATAAAGAAGATATGAATGCACTGGGCTGGAAATGGGAAAAGAATAATTTTAGGCATTTTCCTCATTCTGTTTAAACAGACTGAAGATTCTTTTTGGCAGGAGGCCTATATTTAACCAGTGTTACTGAATATAGAATAATCATGGGTGGGGAGTATGTTTTCCTTAATTGAGCATGTTTTCTTGAGATAAATGTGGATCTCAGGCTCCTAACTAGTCAAAGCAAAAGTTTCCAAATTGTCTGAGGTTGTGAAAGGCTAGGAGGCAAGACTGGGTGCCCATGTGAGACAAAAAACACAGAGCAAGTATGCCTACAAGGAAGTTAAAATAGCATTGACGGATTGGACCACTTTCATTCCATTCACTAACCACATCCTCCCTAGCTCCTCTCACCTGACTCCTGAACATCTCTCACCACCCTCTGTTAGATCATGTCCCAGGGAATAATCCCCAGGAGGCTGTACATCCAATGCTTCCTCCACTACTGATCTCTCTTTGCTATCTGCCTCACCCAAGACCTTGTCACATGCAAGGGGTTTGTGTTTAGGCAGTTTGGCCAGATAAGAAATGGAGTGACTGGTTGAATCCTCTTTTAGGAGTATTAAATTGTCTTTACTCTGAAGGGACTAGTCCTTGAACCAAATGGGAATAGGTTGCCCCTTCTCCTCCCTCTGTCCCTATTGATCAAAGAGAGCAAAGGAGGCCAGGATGCCCACCCTAGCACTATTCTCATATATTCAGTGAATGACTTTAGTGCCAGCTCAGCTGCCAGAGATGAAAATGACAGATATCCTTTAAACATTAGGTTCCAGGGAATCACTTGGCACCTGAGTTGACCTTGACTCCTCACAGATGATGTATTAGTTACCTAGGGATGCCATAACAAATTTTATAACCAACGAGGTGGTTAAATGACAGAAATTTATTCTCTCACAGTTCAGGAAGCCAGAAGTCCAAAATTGAGGTGTCAGCAGGATTAATTTCTTCTTGGAGTCTCAGAGGGAAGATCTGTTCCATGCCTCTCTCCACACCATCCAAGCTTGCTATCAATCCTTGGTACTCCTGGTTTGTGAAGCTTAACTTCAGTCTCTGCCTCCATTGTCACTGGGCCTTCTTTCTGTGTCTTCTCACCATCTACTTCTTTCTGCATCTGTCTCTCTCTGATTCTGTGTGTCACTTCTTATAAATACACCAATTATTGGATTAGAGCCTTCTCTATTCCAGTACTGCCTCAATTTAACTAATTACATCTGCAAAGACCCTATTTTCAAATAAGGTTCTGAGTGGGCATGAATTTTGCCAGAAATGATGGCAAACATTTTTTCCTGTATTCACCATTCACAACTTGCCATTGGACCACTTGACAATGCAAACTGTCTATCTAGTAACGTCAGGGCAGCTAACAAAGTATCTTTTCCCTACATATGTCAAGGCCCAAAATTTCCAGCCTCACATTTTTCCTTCTTTGGATCAGGCTTCTTTAGATGTAAAATTGCTCCCTGACTTGGTCACATGTTAAGGTGTCATTCCTTACCAACACCTTAGTTTTCATTAATGTGATGAAGCTGAAGCACTCAATCATTCAAGTGGCCCAGAAAAAAAGAAAATGCTAGTCAATTTGGAGAGCCAGTTACTTGGTGCCTTGCTACTCAATGTGCAGCCAGCCTGGAGGTCATCAGCATCAGACCCTGCTAGAACTGCAGAATCTTCCCAGGGTATAGGCAAACTTACTCTATCAGGATCTGCATTATATCTCCATCCCCCAAGATAGCCACATGCCCATTAAAGTTGAAAATTGCTGCTCTAGTAAAGACTTTATAAAGTTGGGCTGGGGGAAAGTGTGAAGGGGGCTTTAGCTAGGATATGCATAGAACCTAGGTCATTGGATAGGACGCCAAGGCCAGTTGAGGTTCTAGAAGGTGAATAAGGGCACCCAGGAAATCTTGAGATGAAACAGAGAAAGAGAGAGAAATGTGCAACAATAACTACGTGGAAAGGACATAGTCTAGTGCTTTATTTTGCACAGATTGTTTCTTTTAATGTTACAACAACCCAATGAGTCGGGTACTATAACCAGCACTATTTTATAGACAAGAATGCTTAGGCGGAGAGGTTTACTCAATATAAGGGTGGGCATTTCAGCCTGGAGAGTAGGACCCCAGAGCACTGTTTCTTAACCGCTATGCTCTCCTGACTACCAGAGAGTACAAGTAGCTGCTAAAACATAAGCAAACTAACTACTTTAACAATTAATTTTAGTTCATAGTCCTGTTTGAACTTGTTTTTCAGGTCACATTATTCTGAAGATATGAATAAGCCTGGCATTCATCCATTTCCTTCATTTGAATCAAGTCAGTCAGTTGCTCATGGAACTCAGCCTCGAGTCTCTCAGATCCCCAGCCCATCCATGGGCTGTGAGACCCGAGTGCCTCTTTCACATCCAACAACATATAAATGACAACGACATATGATCAGACCATCCTGAGCCTGGTGTCTCTCCTCATAGGCCTGCCTTTCATGAGCATGCCTGGGGAGAGATGACTAATGCTGTTTCTCCAATTTTGTCCTCTTCTGGGTCATGGGAATGATTTATTCTTACTCAGCAAACCAGTAATTGTGTGTTATATGTAAGTGGTAAGATTTTTAAGGAGATGTGGAATCTGACTGCCTGATGTGATTCTCAAATGGCCCCAACATTTTACACAATTGTTTGTAATTAAATAAAACCCAAATTACATTTGGGATGAGGAATGTATTTTTTAACTTCTTTTGTGTTTGGAAGGACAAGCAATTACCATGGCTGTTTCTGATTCATTTACACTTAGCTCCTAAAAATATTGCCCTCAGGAAGGATGGCTGTTTGTTTGCCATGTCAAGAACATTTTATTTGGTTTCCTTTTAGAGAAAAATCCACATGCAGCCAATTTTAAACTGACTAGAGTGTCTCAAAGATGTTTGGAAATTTCAGAACTGTTTCGCCCCAAACACCTTCACAACCTAAGTGGGGCTCTGGAGAGAGATGCAAAGGAGATGGAATGTGGAGTCTCACGAAGAGAAGGTGAAGAAATCAGAAAAATACAGTGAAACTCAGAGAAACTCATGATTTCTATTAAAACATTTGTATTAGTTCATCTTGTATTGCTATAAATAAATGCCTGAGACGGGATAACTTATAAAGAAAAGAGGTTTGATTGGCTTACGGTTCCATAGGCTGTACAGGAAGCATGGCTGGGGAGGCCTCAGGAAACTTACAATCATGGAAGAAGGTGAAGGGGAAGCAGGCACATCTACACATGGCCAGAGCAGGAGGAAGAGACGGAGGGCCAGGTGCCGCACACTTTTAAACAACCAGATCTCATGAGAGCTCTAGCACATTAACAATACCCAAGGGATGGTGCTAAACCATTCATTATGGACCACCCCCATGATCCAATCACCTCCCACCAGGCCCCACCTCTAACACTGAGGATTACAATTAAACATGAAATTTAGGTGGAGACACAGATCCAAACCATATCAATGTTCATACTTTCTAAGGACTGATTTTTAAGTTACATCTGAATTATACTTAATTTTAGTGATTATCAGTACTCTCATCATATAATATACATATACAATTACAGACTTTTTTTAACAGACGTTAATCACTGTGCATTGGTCTTGGCCTACAGAGTACAGGGAAAAAAATAACTGCATTGATATGACATCTTACTAGTTTATTTGATCCTGACTTTGTGGCTGAAATAGGGTAACTATTATTATCCTCTTTTACAGATGGGAAAATTGAGCCCCAGAAAGGATACGTGATTTCCACTTGATTATACAGCAAATGTATAGCAAAATCAGAACTGGAAGCTAGTTGTCCTTAATTCTCAGGAGAGTTTTCTCCCCCATGGCACCCACACATTGGCAGGCAGGTTGGAAAAAGAGGCTGGAGAAACTTGAACATGTAAGATTTGCCAATGTAAAGTTATCACCTTAAATACTTAGCATTAATTAACTAAACTCATTACTGCAATAATCTATAATGCCTTCATGGAAATCTTGATGACTTGCAACAAATAAACCAACTGGGTTCTGTAATCTCTAAAATGTTAGCTGCAGTGTATTTCACAAGACAGTAAGAACTGCAGGTAAATAATTGTCTGTGGCTAGATGACACCCGTCAAGTTCAAAGAGGGTAGAGCTTGCAGGAAGGCAATGTTCCCTCCTCTCTAAATCTCAAAACCATGTGGTTGTTTCTCTTATTTCTTTGTTTCTTTTCTAAGCAGAGAACCTAGAACATCCTGCTATTGTGAGCAGAGACTACAGCTGGTTAAGTACCTTCATTACAGATTCGCCACTAACTTAGCGTAAGGTTTTATGTTTATCCGGCTAGGAGTTAGGCTGTGGTTTTACCATTTGCTGTAGCTGCGGTATCAGGGGCTAAAATTTCCCGTGCCCTTGCTTTTATCTCCCCTGTTGTGCTTGAATTTTCCTAGAGACTCCTGACATAGGGACTGAGGCTTGCAATTCTTTGAGCTGTAATCCCTTGTTATTTACTCGAAGCATCGTTGCTGTGTTGGTACTGTGTGGGGGGAGAGAAAGAATTCTACAGCCCTGTGATTAGATCTGTCTTTTAGTGAGCCTGAGTTGGGTATTCCCCTTTCCCAGGTCGGTGAGGCCCCTGGTAAAACCCCCGTGGGATGGGTTCTTGTAAAGTATTTTCCCTTGAAGGAAATCCTTCTTAAGGAGAACAGAGAGCTCCGGGCTTATTTCAACACGGCTATTTCTCCACCCCAACCCCTCAACCCCAAAGGGAAAGAGGAGAGGATTTTTCTTCAGGTTCCATAGTGGAAACCTGATGTTACTCCTGGAGGTACAACTCAGGAAGGTATAGGGAGGCCCCTGTGATTGGGCCCTCTGGGAGTTTTTAAGTCTCAAACTTGTCCACACACAGCTTACAGCAATTTGTCAATTACTGCTCAGTTTCCTGGCTTCTGCTCCTGGTAAACTGAAATTCTCTGTATCCATCCGTCTGACTCCCCTGTTCTCCGGGAGGCAGTTCGGCCTGTGACCTCAATTCTCTGAAGGTTCTAAGAAGAGTTTCCAGTTTTCAGTTTGTTCAGTTTTTTTTTTTCTTTTGTAGATAAGGGTGACAACTTCCAAGCTGTTCACTTGTCAGATCTGGAAACTAGAAGAGCACTCAGTTTTTGTACACATTTCTTTTTCCCTTGCCTCTCCTGAGCCTGAAATCTTTCCAAATGGTAGTTGTGGTCCCGCATCCAAGAACTGATAAAAAACCAATGGGAATTCAGATTTTAGATAGAACAAATGGAGTGAACCACAAGGCAGGGCCCCAACTTTGTAACTGCCTCTCTCTTCTCAAGGTGTTCTGAATCCAAGCAGGTCCATTGAGGGCAGCCCTGTCCTTCCAAAGCCCACTGCTGAATTTGGGTGGTCCTAGTAACAGAGAACAGTCTTTTATGCTCAGGTCAGGCACATTTACACATAGGCCAATTCTTTAGGGCTGACTCCTGGGAAGGCAATTGAATTGTTCTGTGTTGTAGATATTTGGGTACAAAACAAATTTGCTCCACATTCTCGAGTGTGACATTCACAGATCAGTGAGTACCAGTGAAAAGGAAGAAGCATGACACACAGAAGTTTCAGAAAAAGAATGCTGGGTTTTAGGCAAAGCAGCAGAAAGGGAGCACCACGAAAGGCCCTGAGTTTACCAACAGCCACCTAGGCCTCTACACAAAGAGCCAGGAGAGATGGGAAAAAGAGGACAGAGTGGCAGAAAGAAGACATTCTAGTCCTCTTCAAGTCCTCTTCAGCCTTATTTTGGTATCTAAAGGAAGAAAAATGAGAGGAGTGAACCTCCTTCTTTGAAGAAGTTCTTCTCAAACTTTCATAGTGCCTCCAAATCATATGGGAAACCGTGTAAAAATGCACATTCAAATTCAGTGGGTTGGGGGCAGGGCTCAAGATTCTGCATTTCTTTCCTTCTTTTTTTTTTTTTAATAGAAATGAGATCTTACTGTGGTCTTACTGTGTTGCCCAGGCTGGTCTGGAACTCCTGAGCTCAAGCAGTCCTCCCACCTTGGCCTCCCAAAGTGCTGGGATTACAGGCTTGAGCCACTGCACTCAACCAGATTCTGCATTTCTAACAAACACTCAGGTGATGGTGACAGCACTGGTGCTCAGACCACACTTTGAGGAGCAAGGGTCTAACATACCTTCCAAAGGGGCATTTCTTAACTCTCGCTCTATGCTTACCTCTGAAATAACAGCAGCCACAGCCACTCACTTTGTTCCCTAAAAACAGCATGTGTATTCTTAGCTCAAGGTGACCTGCCTTCTGGGACAGCTGTTGGCCTCTTCTCCATGTCTGTAAGTCCTTGGCTTTCTTTTCTAAGCCCTACCCAAGTCTCTGTCCTTCATGAGAACTCCTCTACCACTTGGGGTCTTTGTAATCAGTGGCTCCTTTGGACTTCTGTACCTTTGTTGGGCTCAGCATTTTTGCAAGCATCGGTTGCTACTGACCTTTTAAATTTGTCTCCTAACTAGATTTGAAGCCTCTTGAATACAGGACACACACACACAGAGTATGTCTTGTCACTCTTTCATTCCTCAGGCCAAAAGCAGAGCCCTGCTCATTAGGAGATTGTGCAGTGTAGTGAAAACAGCCCAAGGAGATATGATTTCAGTTCTCAGCTCCATCACGCAACAGCTACTGGACTCTACATGGAGTATTGCTCCTTCAGTCTTCATGGTAATGGTGGTGATGGTGGTGGCAGTGGTGATGGTGATGGTGGTGATAGTGGGGTGGTGTGCAGGTAGAATGTTTATACTTCACCGGGTTGTTGAGAGGAGTGAAGAAAATAAAGTTAGCCAAGTGGCAAACCAAGTGCCTGGCACAGAGTCAGAATCAGCCCTCAGCACATTTAAGTCTTTTCTCCTCCAATTTCTTTTGCTTTTCTCCTTACTATGGGTTGTGAGGGTACCTCCTCACCCTGGCAGTCTCTCCTTGAAAAATATTATATCAAGTGTGACAATACTGGAAGATTTTCTTCTATCTAATTTAAAGGGCCCACGGATATTCAAAGGAAGAGTCCCTACATCATTAAAAAAAATACTCAGACTCATAGCTCAGAATAGCAACACACATATCAATTTCTGATCTGATCAGGAAAAAGGGATATTTTGAGCCAGTGTAATCAAACCACATGAAACCAATTTTCCACGTGTTTCCCAGTGTTTGCCCTTTCCATCAAAGTTTTTTCATCTGTGTGGTAACTATCAATGTACCCAGTTGTCTCGGGTTGGGGTTTATGCCTGAGCAATGGACTGTCTTATGTTCAGCGGTAAAAAACACAAATGCATAGCCACTTTGGAAAAGTAACCTGCAAAAGCAAATTGCCCTTGCTTGGGCTGGGACTCAACAACAATGTATGGGAACAAAGATTGGTATTAGGAGACCCTTTTTGGGTAAGCTGTGCCAGACAGACAGGCTTACCAGGTTGCAGAGGAGGTACCAGATCAATCTCCCGGCAGAGCAGAGAAGGTGAAGTGCATGTGAGATGATGGAACAAGTCTAGGTTTGGCAATCCAGACATGCAGAGTTCAATGCCAGTTCCTCTCTTGTTAGCTGTGTTACCTAGGGCTAGGGCAGATTTCTCAACCTCTTGAACTTAATCTATAAATATGGAAATAACATTGTCTACCTTATACTATTGTTTGAGAATTAAATGGAACTATACATCTAAGCCATGTAAAGTACCAAAGAATGTAAATGATTGTAAGAGGAGCCCAGTGAATGTTAGCTCCCTTCTAGCATTTCAGGAAGAGATGGCACTTGGGTGTATTGCTGGGGTGGGAAATTAGAAGGGTCTTGCTGTCCTCTGTCTAGCAACACCTGAGATTGGGTGCCTGAGAGGGAGGGAGGACTAACAGATCCACTTTTTGATTTTTTAACAGCTGGTGTCATTGTTATCCCTCTCCCTTCTATTCTCTTCCTTATTTTTCCACTACCTCTTTTTCTTCTCCTCACCTCTCCCCCTCCTTCTTCTTCATGTTCTTGTTTTTCTTCTTCTTCCTCCTTCTCTTCCTCTTCTTCTTTTTCCCCTTCCTCTACTTCAGATTTGATTTAAAGGTAGAATTGATTCCTTTCAACTGAAATACATGGCTTGTTTATAGCCATTAATGATATAATAAACCCAGAAAATAATTAATGATTGCTTGCAAGTTGAATTGGATTATACTAAACTGTTGGTTCCTCTGCAATACAGTAGCTTTACTTGGTCTCTGTGAGCAAACATTCATATACTAGGCTTTCTTCACAGTTTGAAGATCTCTTTTGGTATAATTTAAATTCAGTTTATGAACTCTGGGCACCACCTCCTACAAAGCAAAGGAGAATGTATGCTTGGTTGTTTTTAACTTAAGGCAAGTACATATGGGAATTACAGAGAAACGAAATATGACTACCAAAGTCCTCTCAGCGACAGGGGACATGAAAGCAGCAGTCAACCACACAGGAGAAGTTTGGCAGAAGTTAGGGGAGGAGCTTTCACATTTTCTTATATTAAATTTTGTGCTGGAACCAACCATTTAGGTGACCTAGAAGTGTGCAACTAAAAATTGTTACTTGTTTTTTTGTCATAAGACAATATACCCCACTGCAACAAATTCAAATAATATACTCTGTTATTATTTCTTTATTTATTTCTTCTGCTGACATAAATTGTCTGGGGACAGGCTCAGAGAGTTTTCTTCAATAGAATTTTAGTCAAAACTACATTACACCTGCTACCAAGCAAAGCATTCTCAGGCTGCAGGTTCCCTAGCTGTCATGGATAGAAACAAGGTTATCACAGTGGAAACTATGCCCTTATTCAAGAGTAATTCACTTTATAGCAGCCGAGTCTCTAACTGCAGTCCAAGGATAAAGAAATCAGGAGCAGTGATCAGATGACATCCAAGGCTTGAAGCAGGTTAAAGATCTTCCAGCAAAGTCAGACTTTCTTGTGTGACTCCTCTCAAAGTCTTGGGGATTAGCTTCCAATGTGTTTCTATGAAAGGGAAATGTTGAGAAATAAAATAAAGTGGTGAAAGGTTGGGATTAAAGAGGATTTTGTTCAATGTTGAGCCCCGTGAAAACATCACGTGTTCAGATGAATTTGAAAAAGTCCGGTAGACTCTTAGATAAAAAAGAAATATGTGTAGATAGAGGTGGCTGGTCAAATGGAAGCATTAATACTGCTGAGATAGATGGTGACTGATTAAATGGAAGCAGCCACACATCCATTCATTTCTCTGAAAATTAGCAGCTGTTGGCTGACAGACACCTTTCCTTCACATGCTCTTGCTGAAGTGATAAGAAGTGAAAAGAGCTCGAGGCAGGACTATTTTGAGTTCCAGGCGATCTGTGTTGCTATGAGATCTGAGATTAGTGGTTAGGTTGGTGCCGGATGTCATCCAGCAGCTGATCATGAAACCTCTAAAAGTTAAGTTCATTTCTCAGAAATCATCTGAGCATGTGGGCTGTTCAAGAAGGTGATTGAATTGCTGTTTCTTGGGATTTCCCCACCCTCAGTCCAAATGAACTAAAGGGATTAATGGCCTTGATCCTGTAAGCATTTTTTTAATGCACCATGTTAAAATGCAACATGTTCTGTCCTTTTGTTCTTTGAGGAGCCACTAATTCAACTGTTGCCCAAAACTTTATGCTGATTACTTTGTAATTATACCAAAATACCATTTTAGCTTCTTATTAACCACTGAGTTAAAAGACATTTATGGAAGCATGATATGTCAAAGTCAGGTGAATTAGTGAAAAGTAGGCACAAAAGGTTATGGGATTCATGTAGCCTGAAATTTACATCTGTGTAAACCTTTGGCAGTTTGGCAGCTAAGTCTGCAGCCTCTGAGGGTGGTAAATGGCAGGAACTATGCCCATGCTTGAATGGTAATTTGCATTCTATAGTTAGGAGTGCCTATTTAACTGCCTCTGGCACTATGTAATTTTCTGTGCCTCAGTTTACTCTTCAGTAACATGTGATAGTTAGTAATATAGTACCTATGCCAAAGTATGTTCCTCACATGTAGTATGTGCTCAATTAATATTAACTATTAGTATTGCTACTATCATTGTTGCTATTACTACAGAAAAGGCCCGTGCATCTGTCTCAAACAAATCATACCAAAGACTGACTTTAGTAAAGAAGACCAGGAAGCTTCAGGATTAGGCTTCAGAGTCAGGCTTTCATAGTCACAAAGATAGTGATTGGAGGAGTAGTGATAATGGAGGAGCTATTAAGAAGAAAGAACATCATTCTTGATCTGAAGAGAGTACTTAGAACAAGTATTTCAAAAAAAGAATGCTACCATTTCCTAGGTTGGTACATTGAGGCTTCTGGGGCTGGAATCTGCTTATTTATGAGGTAGATTATGAGAATCATAGGTTTGTAGGGAGCCTTCAGGGTCACCTAGTTCAGCCATTGCCAGATGAGTTTTCTTCAATAAGAATTTTAAACCTGCCTGAAGTGTTATCTGTGGTATCCACCCGCTTCTTCTGCCTTATCTTTGGTCTCCTCTCTTGTCCTTCTCAACCACACACAATGTGTCAGCACACACAGTGAAACTCCCTGTCCAAAAGGAGAAAAGGCTAAAGGAATTCACACTGAAACAGTTGTGCTAGCCTTCATCCCAAGAATGAGTGCTAGTGTATGTGTAGTTTTTTTTTAAAAATAACTTTTCAAAAATATAAAAAAAAAATCCTAAACATCAGCTTAGTAATTATCCCTGACATTAGTCATTTATAATGCCAGGGAAAAGACATTTACACTAACAAATGGGTCTTGATCACTCTCCTTGTGTTCTAGGAAACTGTATTAGCCACGGTTAAGTAGTAGGAGGGCTTTGAGAATGCAGTAACTTCCATTTAGATTGAAAATACAAGATCAAATAGAGTATACTAAAAGTGTATAGGCATAAGTATAACAATCTTCTCTTGGGAATATAAAACCTTATAGCAATGCAAGAAATTTGGCTTAACAATTACATTTATATAAAATTTTAAAAATTTTTGTAGAAAGTAAGATCAAGAGATAGTAACTGGGTGAAGTGGTGAGTGAAAAAGCTAAAGTGATCCTAGGTTGCGTAGACAGATGTGCAGCTGCTGAAAATAAGGATGTTATAATTTTCCTGCCCTCTGCCCTGGTCAGAGCATATCAGAATCTTGTAGGCCAAGCGCCGTGTCTCATGTCTGTAATCCCAGCACTCTTGGAGGCCGAGGTGAGCAGATCACGAGGTCAGGAGATCGAGACCTTCCTGGTTAATGTGGTGAAACCCCGTCTCTACTAAAAATACAAAAAATTAGCCGGGTGTGGTGGCGGGCACCTGTAGTCCCAGCTACTTGGGAGACTGAGGCAGGAGAATGGTGTGAACCCCGGGAGGTGGAACTTGCAGTGAGTCAAGATTGTGCCACTGCACTCCAGCCTGGGTGACAGGGCGAGACTCTGTCTCAAAAAAAAAAAAAAAAAAGAATCTTGTAATCTGCTAAGAACACCACTTCTTCAAAGGGGTATAGATACACTGAACCCCAGTCTGAGAATAGTGACCAGAATTGGAAAGGGACGCTAAATGAGTTCACTTGAGGAACAGCTGAAGATTCTGGAAGATACTTAGAACAGGGGCAGAGATACCTTTAAATATCCAAGGACAAGGACAAAGATGTATCTCTGTGAATACAAAGGTTAAAACAAGCACCAATATATGGTACATTAAGCACTAATGTTTATTGAGAACGTATTACATGTCAGGCACAAGCCATGCAATACATGCATTAATTTATGAGGAAACAGACTCTGAGAAATAATTGTCCCAAGTTGATGGAGTTTGGATACAAACTCAAGCAGTCTGGCTCTAGAGCCCATGTCTTAAGTATTAGGTTATCTTGACAATGCAGCAAAATATATTTCAACTCAACAGAAGAAAAACTCCCTAACTGCCCAGGATGTTTAAAGGTGAAATATATTATTTTACTCAAAAAAAGTAGTGAGTTTCTTGTCACTAGCAGAATGTTAGGGGAGGTCATATAACCACTTGGAAGGCTAAAGCAGAGATAGCTAGTTTTCTCCACTATCTATGTTCTCCTCTGTTTCCTGGTTGTACACTTGGACTGCATGTGCCAGTCTCCTTGCTGTTAGCTGTGGGCTGGTGGCTGAGTTCTGGCTGATAAAATGTGAGTGACAGTGGTACCTGCCAAATCCAGGCTGCCCTTTAACTGCCCCTTCCACCCTACCAACCCTTTGTGTGAGCCTCACCTCCTTGCCCCATCTGCTGGCTGAAAGGGGAATACCTTGGTTATCTAGAAGAAGGAAGAGCCACAAGATGGAAGGAACTTGGATCCCTGAATGGCATAGCCTCTTCCTGCTAATCTGCCATGAAATAAGACATGAGTGAAAAATAAACTTCATTTAGGTGAAGCCAATAAAATTTTGAAGTTTTTGTTAAAGCAGTCACCTTGTTATGATGAATACAGAGGGCAGAATTTAAGTACTTGATGAGAGATTAAACTCATTATTGTTTAATGTCTACTCAATCTTGACATTCTTTGACTTTTGGATCAAGAAGCAAAGCAGATTTTGAGAATATCCTAATTTTAAAAAACCTTATAACCCCCAACATATTCCTGGACACACAAAAAACGTGTTTGCTTTCACACTATAAAAATGCACTGAAGGAACAGTTCCTCTTTCTCCTTAGAGACTATTCTTCAATAAGTTCTCCTCTAATTGAATAGGAAACCCAGCTACAGTTAAATTAGGAGGAATGTGCATGGCTGACTCTGAGTCTGGCCCTAAAGACCTTTACACAGTGGCACTTGTCTAGTGAACTTACAACTGAGCTGGCAGGTCACAGCTTTGCTTAGCTTCTTGAGAAGTATTTGTAAACATGGGAGGTGTCAATGCATCACATCTCCGAGAGCATCACGGCAGCTCTGAGCTCCGCTACTTATCTACCCTTGTACCAGGTAGGGTTATTTGTCATAGGGAAGAGAATCTGATTCTAGTGAGCTAAAATAATAATAATAACAAAAAGTTGAGAGGTAACTCAGAGAAAGGTGAATTACCAGGCTTTCGAAAGGACAAGGACCAGAGCATGTGGATACGATGTCTTCAAGATGCTACTGTTGGAATGGACCATCTTCAAAATGTCTTGGTCCCTGTATCACGTAGCTAAATATTCCAATTCCTGGAAAAGGACGTCTGACTGGCCAGCTCTTGACTGAATTAGTATTCCGTTGCTGCTGTGACAAACTGTGACTAACTTAATGGCATAAAACAACCCAAATTTACTACTTCAAAGCTTCTGTGGGTTAAAAGGCTGAATGAACTCAACTGGGTCCTCTATTAGGGGCTCATATGGCCAAAATCAAGTTGCCGGTAGTGCTGAGCTCCGTCCTGGAGTCTCTGGAGAAGAACGTTCTTCCAGCATCATTCAGGTTGTTGACCAAATCCAGTTTCTTGTGATTCTAGGACTGAAGTTCCCATTGCCTTGCTGGCTGTCAGCCAAGGACCAGGTTTTGTCCTAGAGACTGCTTGCATCCTTCCTCATGCTTTACCTGTAATCCTCTCCAGCACTGGTGAACGAATCCCTCTTATACATTGGGTCTCTCTGACTTTTCCTTCTGCTGCATCACTCTGATTCCAGCAAGACAGTGTTCTCTACTTTTAAGGGCTGAAATCATTATGTTGCACCCACCAGGTTATCCAGAATAATCTCCCTATCTTTGTTTTGTTTTTGTTTTTGTTTTTAAACAGTCTCACTCTGTCACCAGGCTGGAGGACAGTGGTGCAATCTCAACTTAGTGCAACCTCTGCCTCCCAGGTTCAAGCAATTCTCCTGCCTCAACCTCCCAAATAGCTGCAACTACAGGCATCTGCCACCAGGCCCAGCTAATTTATGTATTTTTAGTAGAGACAGGGTTTTACCATTTTGCCCAGGCCAGTCTCAAACTCCTGATCTCAAGTGGCCCACCTCCCTCAGCTGTCCAAAGTGCTGGGATTACAGATGTAGGCACCGCGCCTGGTCTAGTCTCCCTGTCTTAAGGTTTGTAACTACGTCTGCAAAGCCCTTTTTGCCATGCAATGTAACATATTCACAGGCTCCAGGGATCAGGGCATGGACATCATTTGGGGGCCGTGCTGCCTACCACACTCACCCTTTCACTGATAAGCCCACCAAGCTGGCCTTCCATAAGCAGAAGTCGATCCTCTAAGGGAAATCAAGGTGCCACTCCTAAAAGAGTGAGTGGGGTGCTGAGAAGATGACAGCAATCGCTCTCTTTTAACTTTCCAGTTAGAACTGACATCCACAGCCAATCTCTGAAATAAGCATATCCTTAACTTACAGGTGTCTGAGCAGCTAGGCTCAAGACCAGACAATTAAGAAGTATGAAAAGATGAAAGACAATAAATGATGGGTTTGATCTTCGTATGTCACTCTGAGCAGTGAGTCGGGAAATTCCTTTCTTCATTAAATCATTAACCAACACCACATCAACACCATCACGTAAGGCACTTTGTTATGGGCTACAAAGTTCCAAAAAACTCCATGCTCTGTATTTGAAGAGTTCATAATATAGGTCAGTGGTCTGCAAACTTTTGAGGACATAAAAATTACCTGGGAATTTGCTAAAAATGAAGATTCCTAGGCCCACTGCTATGGTTTGAGTGTGGCGCCCCCTTCAAAATTCATGTTGAAGCCTAATCATCAAGGTAATGATATTAGAGAGTGGAGCTTCTGGGATGTGATTAGGTCATGAGGACTCCTCCCTCATGCACAGATTAAGGCCCTATCTAATGGGGTTGTGAGAGTGAGTTTGCTGTTTTCAGCTCTTTTTCCATGTGAGAACACAGTGTTCCTCCTCTCTGGTGGATACAGCATCAAAGTGCCATCTTGGAAGCAGAGATCAGCCTTCCCCAGACAATCATACCTGCTGGGGCCTTGATCTTCGACTTCCCAGACTCCAGAACTGTGAGGAATAAATTTCTGTTCCTTAAAATTACAGTCTCAAGTGGTCTGTTACAGCAGCACAAAATACACTAAGATGTCCACTGCCAGAGACACTGTTTCAGAAGATGTGGGTAAAGGCCCCACAAATCAACATCTAATATAATGTCAGCTACATAATAGGTGCTCAGTAAACAATTTTGATGAATGAATGATTATAATTTTTTTTAGAGATGGGGTCTTGCTCTGTTGCCCAAGGTGGAGTGCAGTGGTATGATCATAGCTCACTGCAGCTTTAAACTCCTGGGCTCAAATTATTCTCCCACTTCAGCCTCTTGAGTAGCTGGGACTACAGATGCATGTCAGCACACCCTGATTTAAAAAAATGTTTTGTAGAGACAGGGTCTCACTTTGTTGCCTAGGCTGGTCTCAACCTCCTGGCTCCAAAACTGTTGGGATTACAGGCATGAACCACCATGCCTGGCATGAATTTAATTAATGCATCCATTGATTCTAATGCAGAAAGTCCATGAAGCACCCGTGGAGGAAAGTTGACCATCTGGGCAAAAACTCAATCAGGCAGTTAGTGGAGATCAATTGAATAGGGTGCTTTGGCTTTGTCATTCAAAATGTTCAGGCAAAAAAAATCAACACCCCTTATTTATGAAGTTGATTCCTGCTTCCTTTTAAAGAAACTGAATTTAGTCTAAAATAAAGTAAGAAAAAAATCCGGAAGCAGAGAGGAAATAAGAGACATATCCAGGAATTTTAAGCAGAATGAGGTCATAGGAAGTTGTTGTTTTCCTGCATCTTTTTATTTTTTTTTTTAAGCAGGAAAATTCCACCCAAGAAACAGATCAGTTGATCTTGCACCTGTGCTCCTGTGTCTGGCACTTATCTGGGTCAAATTGGGAGAGCAGCCCCCGGTCCTGGAAATAGACAACCAACCCTGTCACTGGGACACACAGCACGTACAGCCATTCTTATTGCCAGACGTCCTCACCCAGCATCCATCAGGGAGCAGGTTCCATGCCATTTAGACAGCATACCAGATGCACAAAATCACACAGGGACATCTGACCAAACTTCCCTTCCCTTCACACATCCATCTCCCGGGTCCAGATCCTTGAAGTACCTATCTCTCTTGGTGTTCTTGCAAACGTATCCAATATGATTTGCTTTCAGAAGGGTTAAGAGAGAAGGTTTTGAATTCAGATGGCCTGGACTCTACTCTTATTGGAACACTTCTAGGCATGTGCCTTAGGATAAATTACATAACCTGTCTGTGCCTCAGTTTACTCATCTGTAAATGGAAGATGCTAGCAATACCTACATCATAGGGTTCCTGGGAGGATTACAT
This sequence comes from Nomascus leucogenys, assembly GCF_006542625.1. Classification (NCBI taxonomy): domain Eukaryota; kingdom Metazoa; phylum Chordata; class Mammalia; order Primates; family Hylobatidae; genus Nomascus; species Nomascus leucogenys. The sequence goes on along the minus strand of NC_044390.1, from coordinate 13,129,694 downwards.
GAGATAACGCATGTAGAGCACAGTGCGTGGTCCTCTTAAGTGCTACAGAATAGGTGAATGATGGTGAGATATCATCTCCCAGGGTTCTAGCCTCTTCTCTTGCACCACTCTAGGACAAGCCCTGACTTCAGAGTTGTACCGGCCAATTGCTATATAGCTAGAAATCCTGGTCTGGGGATGATTCTGTCCCACCACTGCCCACTGTGGGTACAGTGTTTTTCACCATGCACTCCCACAGGTAAGTACACATAGGCTACGAGTAGCCCTCAGCCTGCCTCATCATGGATGTGTGTTATAATAAATATGTATTAATTATGCTGTTTTCTTATAGAGGAAAGTCCTGATGTTAGTTGCCTTGAAGTCAGACACCCACAGAGAAGCACAAGTTTTCAGATTAATTCATCGCTTGATTCTTACCCCTGAAGTCATATCTCTGGATCTCTGGTTCTCACATTATAAATTTCAATGATTCTTTTTCTATATGGCCATGTCATTCATATCCTGTGTAATATGGGGAAACTGAGGTATGAATGGCATCATTCAAAAAGCACCTGCAATTTTTCTTTGCCAAGCACTTACAGCTTTTTCTCATGTTGCTTTCAAAAAGTCATTGAAATATTGTTACATATATTTTGTAGATGAGAAAATGAATATTCAAATGCATTAGGTATCTTGTCCAAGTTCTTACAGCCAGAAAGTAGAGAAATGAATTTGAATTACAGATCTTCTACCTCTTGGCTTATGCTCTTTTCATGACACTGGGAATAAATGTCTGAACAAGCATGACTTCATGTTTCAACTATTTATCAAATACCTGTTTTCTAGTAAGATCTTGCACTCACTCAGTGGGATCCCCTGAAGCCTGCTGATTATTTGTCCTTTGGCATTTATCACTCTCTGTGGGACCTTACTCTCCTATGGTAAAGTTTTATTGTTATTAAAAAGTATTATTTGACAATAAATGTAGAAATCCTACAGATCATACTCAACAACATGTCTAACATCAGCACACAATGTCTAACAATCATTGATGAATTCTTTATTTCAAACATAAGCAATAACCTAATTAAGGAAGGTATTTTTAATAAATTGACACTTTTTGACATAACCATATTTCAAGTGGCTCCATTGTTTTCTTTTTCTTTTCTTTTTTCTTTTTTTTTTTTTTGAGAAAGGGTCTCACTCTGTTGCCCAGACTGGAGTGCAGTGGCAACATCATAGCTCACTACAGCCTCGACCTCTCTGGGCTCAAGCAATCCTCCCATCTCAGCCTCCCAAGTAGCTGGGACTACAGGTGTGTACCATCGTGCCAGGCTAATTTTTCATATTTTGTAGAGACGGGGTTTTGCCTGGTTGCCCGGGTTTGTCTCAAACTCCTGGGTGTTCCGCCCACCTTGGCCTCCCAAAGTGCTGGGATTATAGGCATGAGCCTCAAGTGGCTACTTTTTAGGGTTGAAATTTATATTGGCTATCAACTAGCTTCTCTAGTTAGTATTTGGGATCTGCTAACTAATTTCTATTACCATCCAACTTGTCAACATTTGTTGAAATATAACTGTCCTCACTTTTCTTGTGTGAACATTGAATACACTTTCAGACTAAATTTTGTTTATTACTTAATGTCTTATTCTTTAGTAAAGTTAATAATATTTCTTAACACTTTGCCTTCTACAAGTGAATAACTTGTTTGTGATGGCTACCTCTTTTTTTCTCTTAGCCTGTCACAGGTATTATGGGTAAAAATTAGCATGGCTGGGCAAAAACAATGAAAGAAATACACTTGCCTGGGAAAGCTGGGGAGGGGGAAATGAATATAATTCAAAATACCATATATTTATTGAACACTATTGGAATATATGTCCTGTTGGAAATGTAAAAGTGACATATGCTCTCTTTGTGGGTCTCAGACTTTTAGGATCTAGTTGAGAGAACTGGACTTATACACAAAATACAATTCAACAACATTATGAGCTAGAAAATCCATGAGCTAAAGTCTTTGGCAAAGACATTAGGTAATATGAGGAGTCAGGAAAAGGAGAAATTACTGTGGGCTGGAATGGTCTGGGAACATGAGACGAAGGAATTGGCTTGTTACTGGAGAAAGGATGAGGTTCAAAGAGATGGAAAAAGAAAAGAGAAGGAAGAAAATAAATGAGGAAAAACAGGTTGCCAGAAAGAACAAGGAAGAAGAGAGGCAGGTAAGCAGTGGATTTTGCCCTAGGGAAGGTAATATAACTAGAGGCGGCAGTTTCTAACAGGCCATGATGGATAAGATACACTTTAGCCCTCACTGGTATGTGCAGAAATTCAAATTTGGAAATTCAAGCTTACATGACAGTAAATATATGTTGGGGAAAAAAAATAACCGGTAAACATTTACATCAGCTCTTTTTCCTAAAGAGAAACCTATTCCATGCTATGAAATATTTGTCACAATTCTGGTTTCAAAATACTTGCTCTACTTTTCCAAGCCACAAGAGGAAACATTTTCTCTGCCAACACTCTCTGACCTTAACCAGTTTCTCCACTACGTCTACTCTTAAGCTCTCTTCAGAGCTGTGTGTATCTCGTCTTTATGTAAACCTCCTGATGATATACTTATAGAGATATTCAGGCAACTTTTTCATGAACTTTACCAGGAAAGACATTTCTAGCAGGAGAGCATGAATAGAAATGGACTCTTCCCCTGTCTACTGGGTTCTGATTGTGGTCACTCTAACTATAAAAAGTGTGTAAAAATCATGAACAGATTATTTTGTTTCCTTGGGGTCCCTAAAAATTTCAAAGTATCTGTATTAGCACAGGAAGATTTAAATTGATTTCTCAACACATTCAGGTTTCTTATGAACTTTTTTAAGATAAATTCCCTCCAGCATTCAGAAACTCATATATTACAGAATAAAAAATAAAGCAGAAAATTAGTGTATCTGGCTAAAAAATGAGAGCAGGGTTCTGCCTCATTTTGGAAAGTCACTAAGACAGTAACAATACCATTAATGATAAAATGTTATCATTAGTTAATTATTAGATGTGTTTTTGTATGCCGGCCACATAATATATACTCATATATGTACCACCTACATTTCTAGATGTAAATGTGAGGGAATTATGGTAGTATCTACCTCGTATGATTGCTGGATGATTTAAATGAGCCGTTATCTCAAAAACTTGGTACAGAAAGCAGAAACTTTTAGTTATTAAGATTCTTACTATTCCAATATTTGAATAAAACAGTGACCTGCTAAGAAACCCCAATAATATTCTGATACATCAAAACCTTCTGGCATTAGATGTTTCTAATCTAACATCTTCATATTAATTTTTTTATGTTTCAATTATCTACATTCAATAGTAAATGTGTTTCTAAACACTGGATGCATTTTTAACTGAATGTGTTTTGTACCACATTTTGACAACTTTTGTTTTAACTGTGATTCAGCTTATAACAAAACAAAACAATGCACCTTCTCTCCGCTGTTAATAAGGTTAATGAAAAGTTGACTTATGAAAAAAATCCTAATTTATGCACGTTCTCATTGTTTTCCTTGCTAAGGACATTAATACTTGACGATTCTGTAACAAAGAATTACCATGGGATGAAACTTTGATACAAATATCTTCAGTCAATACAATGTGCTTGATTTTACCTAGATGAGATTTTTCTTTTCTTCTTTCTTTTTTGAGACAGGGTTTTGCTGTGTTACCCAGGCTAGCCTCAAACCCCTGGCCCCTGGCCTCAAGTGATCCTCTCGCCTCTGCTTCCCAAAGTGCTGGGTATTACAGATGTGAGTCACTGAATCCAGCCTCACTTAGATGGCTTTCTTAGTGAATTATTTTATCTGGTTCTAAAACTTTTTGACAATATTCTCAAATATTTATGGATTTTATAACATAATTTATGGATTACATAGTTATGAATTTTATAAATGATTTTGTGGTATTGCCACAGATCATCATCATTGTACAGGATGTATAACATAACCATGGTTTAATATATTTTCATAAACTATAGACCAAACAAAGGCTGGTCAGGACCAGGGCATGCATGCATTTTATATGTGTGGTGCCTATTGGAATATGCCAGGCCTCCTGTGAAAAAATCAGTAAGTGCTTATCTCATAGGACCAACAGCCCAACATTGCTGAAGTCACTACCACACTTTGCACTTATCTTCATGTGGAAATAGATAGCCACTGTTGAATTCCGGTGAGAACGACACGTCTGAAATCTCTCAGCTTCACAACCCCTATTACAGCCCTCAGAGAATCTTCTCACAAACAACAACTTTAGGAGGTGATGTTCCTAGAATGAATCAGTTTCTAAAATTAAAAATGAAAACAATGACAAGGAGAAGGGAGGGTCAGGGAGGAAAGGCTGATGCTACTAAAAGACAAAAGACAGTATAACCTCTTATGAGGATGGTCCGGACACTCAGGGAAATGCGGGAAGAAATAAAAGATAGCAGTTTGAACCACACTGTGATGGCTAACTTCATGTGTGGACCCGACCGATCTATGGGACACCCAGAAAGCTTGTAAAGCACTATTTCTGGGTGCGTCTGTGAGGATGTTTTTGGAAGAGATCAACACTTGAGTCAGTAGACTGAGTAAAGCAGATGGTCCTCACCAATGTGGGTGCACATTGTTTAATCTGTTGAGTGCCTGGATAGAACAAAAAAGGCAAAAGAAGGGTGAATTCCGTTTCTCGTCTTAAGCTGGGACATCCATCCTTTCCTACCCTCAGACATGAGAGGTTTGGATTCCTGGGCCTTTGGTCCCAAGGACTGACACCAGTGGCCACCGCTGGTTTCAGGTCTTTGGCCCCAGATTGTAAGTTACACCATCAGCTTCCTTGGTTCTTGGGCCTTAAGACTCAAGCTAAAATACACTACCAGCTTCCCTTGTTCTCTAGCGTAGGGACAGCAAATCATGAAACCTTCTGCCTCCATAATCATATAAGTCAATTCCCATAATAAATCTGTGCTTATTTATCTATAGCTTTCCTTTTGGTTCTGTTTCTCCAAAGAACCTTAATGTACACGATATGACCTAACCTGTAGTAATGATAACCTTATGCAGGTTTGAATAAGATGATAGTATTCTCAGTATCTGGGAGGTATGAGCTAGAGTGATGAACCACCCCAGTGAGCCTAGGAATGAGGAGATTTCTGAAATGTGGGACATTTGGTGTTAAAACCAGGAAATAACATAGCCATATGGAAAACAAATAGAACTACTGTATGATTCAGCAACCCAACCACTGGGAATTTACTCAAAGGAAAGGAAACCAGGATATAAAAGAGAATCTGCACTCCCATGTTTATTGCAGCACTCTTCTCAATAGCCAAGATGTGGACTCAACCTAGGAGACTGGATGAATGGACAAAGAAAATGTGGCATATGTACACCATGAAATACTTATCAGCTATAAAAAAAGAATTAGCCAAAGCAGTGGTAAGTGCCTGTCATCCCAGCTCCTTGGGAGGCTGAGGTGGGAGGATCTCTTGAGGCCAGAAGTTTGAGACCAGCCGGGGCAACATAATAAGACGCGGTCTCTAAAAAAATTTTAAAATGGGCCTTCCTTAAAAAAAGAATAAAATCGTGTCATTCACGGCAACATAGATGGGACCGGAGGACGTTAATATTAAGTGAAATTAGCCAGAACAGCAAGTTAAACCCCACATATTCTCATGCATATGCGGAAGCTAAAAAAACCTTGATCTCATAGAAGTCAAAAGTAGAACAGAGGATGCTGGAGACTAGAAAAGGTAGGGGGAAGGAAGGGAGAGGGAAAAACTTGTTAACAGACACAAAAACAAAATTACAGTTAGATAGGGGGAATTAATTCCAGCATCCTGTAGCACTATAGGATGCCTATAGTTAATAATAATACGTTAATTAGTCTCAAATAGCTAGAAGGAGGATATTGAATGTTCCCAACACACACAAAAAAATGATAATGTATGACATGATGGATATGGTGGTTATCCTGATCTGATCACTCTACATTATATGTATCAACACATCACTATGTACATCATAAATATGTAGAATTTTTATTTGTCCATTTAAAAAAGATAATAAATTTAAAAATAAAATAAAAACTAAATTAGTGTTCCATGAAAACCTGAATGAACTGGTCACCCTACGTCTGCCCGTCTAGATGGCTGCTCAAAGTTTCCCAGGCTCCACGTCAAGTTGTTCCACTGCTCACTGGAACTTCCCTAGTCAGGTTGGGCAAATACTAATTTACAGCAATGGTGAATTTATCACTGACATTTCTTCAGTTCCCCTCTTTGGCATCTGCTTCTTCTTTTCTGTAATGCTGTTTGTTGAAATGCCCAACATTCTTTTTCTTCCCTAGAGCTATTCAGGGTGACCTTTCTTTTCACATTTTCCCATGCCACTTCCATTACGTCAAAATAAAACAGTCCTGTGTGGCCACTGCTCATGACCTTGTTTTCTGCCATGTGAAGACAGGATCAGCTGCTCTTTCTTCTCCTCCTTTTTTTTTAGAGACAGGATCTCTCTCTGTCACCCAGACTGGAGTGCAATGGCACAGTCGTAGCTTGCTGCAGCCTCGAACTCCTGGACCTCCTCAGCCTCCTGAGTAGCTGGGACTACAGGTGTACACCACCATGCTTTCCTAATCTTTTATATATATATATTTTTTATAGAGATGGGGTATTACTCTGTCACCCAGGCTGAAGATCAGCTGCTCTTTCTAATGTGTGGTTAGATAGGAAGATCTGTCTCCCAGGGGATAAAATACTACCTGGAATAAAGGTATCTTTAAAATAATCCCAGAGAAGAAAACATTTTTATAGTATGACAGAGGCGGAGAAAACAGAGAATATTTGTTAAGGCAGGATTTTCACCACTCCCAGTACAATCATCTGTCTATTACCTTTTTATACCTTACACGGGCTGGCACTGCTGGGGGTACAAAGTAGATGCCAGACTTCACAATGGTTAGATTCATGTTTAAAAAGCCATTGGATCAAACCTTTGTGAAAGTTTCCAGCTTTTTTCTGTTCCAAATATGTGTCCATTATAAAAGAATCTCAAGAGCATAACTGCCAAGATAGTCTATGTCCATGAGTATTTCAACGTCTCTCATGAAATCTGTTCCCATCATTAATCAAGATATTGTATGAGCAGTATTCCACATAAACTAGGCGCTCAATAATGATTCATTGGCCAATGGAGGGTCATTAATGCACTACAATCTTTTATGCAAGGGGCCCACAGAAATCAGTATGATCCCACAGGAATCCTTTTCTTTTCCTTTGAGAAAGAAACAGAGAGTGGCTTGTATTAGGTTTCTCGTGTGTGTTGTGAGGCGGAAAGATATGAAAAGAAACTTGATCAGAGCATAAATGTGGGCCCGTGGGATAGGAGAGAAAGACGGAATAAAGGAAGAAAACATAGATTATAGACGGGAAAATCAAACCTATTAAAACTGATAATTTTCGAATACTAAAAATGTACATTCATTTGAACAAAAAGATTCTATAAAGCAAGATTTCTCTGTTCTTACCAGCACTACCATGCCCAAACTACCTTAGGAAATGAATCGCAGAGTCAAACTTAAAAGCACCTGAAATTTAAAACAAAAACCAATTTACATTCTATTTAAGAAAAGCAAACAGATGGGCCTGCTAATAATGTCAAAGTCTTGTCTACAAAGAGAAAAACAAACCTGGAACCTGAAGTCAAACAAGTTCAAAATAAAAAGCAAACCAATAAACAGAAACCAACATAGACAGAAGTTACTACCATCTCCCTCAGCCTGTGGAATTCTGGAACTTCTCTTTCTTTCTCCCCTTCTTCTTCTCTCACCTGGAAGACGAGCAGAGTGAACACATCAGGGGTTGTCAGTTCCCCAGATGGCACCACATTCATAAACCACCAACTCCAGGAGAACGTAGGAAGCTTAGTCAAGGCCAAAGTTCTCTTTGGATATTCCACATGGGCTTCAAGACAAAAGAAAAAAAGTTTGCTTGAGAATATCTTCATATCTATTAGTTTGAACCATGCAAAATTACAGTTTTTATAGGTAAAATGAGTGCATATTGGCAATTTCAAATGATTGACCCTAATACATTATGCTTTTGGGTATAGAAATATTCAGATCTTAAATATATGCTGTTACATACAAAATCAGGTATATTCCTGCTTCTATAATTAAAGCAAAGAGAATTTCTTTTGGTAACTACTCCTTCTGACATGAGGTATGAACCAAGTTCAGGAGCCTGAAAGGTCTGGGTCTGGGTCATTTCTCCACCTCTCACTTGTCCCACCATCTTGGTCGGTCATTGTGTTCTGAGCTGTCTCATAAAACATCTGCTATGACTTTACTTTCTCATGATAGGGTGGCTTTCCATCGTTGGCACTTCGTTGGCCTTATTGGTATGCTTTATACACTGGTCTCGTTTCCAAATTGGCATTATTGTTGTTATGATTCCTGCTGCTCTCCCACATTTCCCATCTTTCTCCTGATCTCTCTCACCTGTACATTTCTTACATTTTCTCCTGTGCTTCCTTCTTCCCATAATCATTGCCCAAGTGTGTCTTCTTTCTTCTCCTTGGCACATTTCCTTTGCCCGCTCTCACATACGCAGAGATGGCTCTTGGTTTTCCTTCTGAAATCTCATAGTTTGGAGGTAAACTTGTTAGCAAGGCCACTGAGAAGAGAAAAAAAGGGAAACATAAGGGAAACCAAGTCACTATCTCTCTCATTTCCTGGTTTCTAGAAGTAAGACCCAAAGAACTCACTGTTTCAGCACTTTCAGCTCAGGCCAAACTAGGGTGATCAAACTGAGCTTCTGAGTGCTGATCAAAACCTATAAAACCAAGTAGACAGACCATCTACAAATCTTCACTGTTAAATACCATAAAGAATGAAAAGGTCACTAATCGGTAAGACTATATGTGTGATAATTAAATTTATGCATCAACCTGGCTAGGCTAAAGGATGACCAGGTAGCTGTTAAAACATTATTCTGGGCGTGTCCATAAGAGTGTTTTCGGAAGAGATCAGCATTTGAATTGGTGAACTTAGTAAAGCAGATGGCTCTCACCAATAAGGGCAGGCATCGTCTAATCTGTCGAAAGCTTGAATAAAACAAAAAGAGGAAGGGAAAATTTGCTTCTTCTCTTCTTGATCTAGTATATCATCTTCTCCTGCCCTTGAAGATGAGTGGGCCTTCAGACTTAAACCAGGAGTTACCCCTTTGGCTTCCCTGGTTCTCAGTTCTTTGGACTTGGACTGAATTACACTGCCAGCTTTCCTGGTTCTCCAGCTTGCAGATGGCAGATCATGAGACTTCTTGGCCTCCATAATTGTGTGAGTCAATTTCCATTTTATTTACATATCCAGTCATGCATTGCTTAACAATGGAGATAGGTTCTGAGAAATGTATCGTTAAGTGATTTCATCATTGTGCAAACATCATAGAGTGTAATTACACAAACCTAAACAGCATAAACTACTACACGTCTAGGCTACATGGTGTAGCCTGTAACATCATGATAAGTACGTGTAACATTATGATAAGTATGTATGTATCTACCATATCTAAATGTAGAAAAGGTACCATAAAAATATGGTATAATCTTATGGGATCACCATCATATATGCAATCCTTTGTAGACTGAAATGTCATTGTGTAGTGCATGACTGTATATGCACATACACACACACACACACACACACACACTATTGGTTCTTTTTGTATGAAGAGCCCTAATACAATATGTTATACATTTGTATTGACTCTATTTCAAAATTTATGGTTTTGGTGAAACATATGTGGAGATGGGGCATAGGTGTGTGAACTGGGATAGTGTCCTGCTGATGAATGGATGGGAGGCATCATTTGGGACAAACCCAGGGCATCAGTGTACAGATATCAAGAGCTCAACAAGAGCACTTTATGGCAAAACCCCCCACAAGACCTCTCAGAAGTTGTGAAAAATGTTTCTGCTAAAAGTTTCTTTATGACAGATGACATTTATGGATAAAATAGGGATTAGCAGGATTCTTTAAATACTTTCGAACACTGACCTTCATTTCTACCAGGCAGTGGGGCCCCAAGTGCAGAGCCATAGGAAGTACAAGTCTGGGAGATACTAGGCTGCACTGTCTGTAGAGAATCTGAAAAATAATAGAATCAATGAAATGCAGTTTGGTATAATTATTGCCATGCATCATAATTCTAAATCATACTAGCGGCCAAATACTCTTCCCTGAAAAAACATTTTCTTGGTTTGAATTCTAAATAATTGTTGTGGTCACCACTGAGCTTTTAAATATATAAATGGTTTCAAGTTTGCATATTTTTATTACCTGTTCCTTAACAAACATTGAATCCAACATGAAAATGATTATGGGAAACATCCAGGTGTACAGTCCCTGACTCTTAAGGACTCAGGTAAATACTTAGGGTATTTCATGGCCCTAGTCTTTGGGGTACCACATGTTTCTTCTTCAAATCACAGATTCAAAATCAAGAATGATAACACAGTGATTGTGTAGACAAAATAACTGAACCAAAATTGCTTGCTTCTGTCATTCTATGGGACCACTTAGAGTTTTTACTTGTGCTTAAAATTTTGAATAGTAAAACAGAGTGTGAACTTCATGCTGGAATATTTTTGGCTTTTTAGACACAATTTTAAGTACATGAAATGTTTTTACAAGACTAAGTAACATCACTGAAATTACAGCTTTCTTCTTTTTAAAACTAGTATTTGTTTTAAAACTAAAGAGCAAATCAAGAAAAGCATAATTATTACTGATTATTACAGGATTATTACTGAAAAAGAAATGTATGGAATAGAGGAGGAAGGAATTAACAAATGATCCACTCTGGGTGTTGAAAACACCAATAAGCCACTGCTTCCAGGAAGTGCCTAAGACAGAGGTGGCTTGGCTTGCTGGGTCACAGCATGTAAGGAAACTGCTGGGCTACATGCCACCATCCTCAGTTGTCCAGATAGATAATCCCATAGCCCCATGGGGAAATAATCTTTAATTATGATATAGCTGACACCATTCAAAGCACTATGCTAAGTCCTTTATGTGAATTAACTTTTGTCAAATTTATTTTTCACAAATAACCCAAATATGTATACCACTATTATCCTACTTTACAGAGGAGAAACTAAGCTCCTAAAGTTTAAATATCTAACCCAAGTTAAGACTGCTAGTCTCCCTAGGCTATTAACTCAGGTATAATAACATTATGCTACTGTCTGCAGCTTTGACTATGCCTGAATTATAGCATCATGCTATCTAACTAAAAAGCTGAAGGAATTAAAATGAGCCATAGGGCTCAATTTCATAAAAGGAGAGAAAATACTGGGGAAAAGTGATAATGCAGAGTTTAAAATATTTTTGTAAAAGTGCCAGAGATTGAGTATAACAAGTGTGACCAAAAAAAAAAAGGAAGAAGGTAAAAAAAAAAGAGGGAGGTCTGAGAAATAGAAATATCAGAGGAAGGAAATAAAGGAGGGTGAGAGTAAATTCTCTTTTAGCATTCAGGTTCCACAGATTCCACAAATCACATTTCTTTTTTTACCAACTAAGGAAAAATAACACTTGACCTAACATTTCATTGCAGTTAGCTAAAGGATGCTAGAAAAACTATGTTTCAGTGGTTTGCTCTAATTTCTTCAGGAATAGAGAAAAGTGACAAAAAGATCAGAGAAGAGAAGAAAGGAAACTATCAGAAAAATACAGAATTGGAGTAGGATATAACATATTTGGGTTTAAGGTAAAATTTTATGCTGTAATGTTAAGTATCTTGCTCCTTCAGTTTGGTCCCTGGAACAGCAGCATCAGAATCTGCTGAGGGCTTGTTAAAAAGGCAGAATCTCAGGTCCCATCCCAGACTCACTGAATCAGAATATAAATACTGACAAGATGCCCCGGGATTCATATGCACAGTACAGCTGGCGAAGTTCCATTGTAGCCTGTGATTGTTTTCTGCAACTTAGTATTTCTGAGTTTTTCCAAGGAAGAAAACCCAGGCCTTAGCTTCTGGCAGACTTGTGTTTCTCCTTTACTTACTAGCTGCATGACTCATGAGCAAGGAAATCAAACTTTATGTGCCTCAGTTTCCTCATCTATAAAATGGAGACTATAATAATCATCTCCTAGGCTTGTTTTGAGGATGTTCAATAAATGCTCCTTTCATTCCTCTATTTACAGACCTGCCGCAGACAATTCTGCCAGCAGCCTTTGTGCTATTATCTGTTTTCTAAACTTAGTAATTGAGTGTTATCTGGAGACTAAACTCTGAAATAAATAAGCTGATTATTTATTTTCTCAAAACAACAGAATACGATTTAGCAAATTACCTCTTAAGATATTATTTTACATTTCTATATTCTCCTACCCTGAGTTGATGTGTGAGCAATATGTCACTTTCATAAAGCCAGGTATACATTATGGACAGGTAAGTAAAAAACATATTATTTATTCTACGTTTTTGTCCAAGAATTTTAAATTTCAACTGCTGCGCGCGTGTTGGTAACGTAAAACAAACTCAGTACAGTAGTATTCAGTACAGTATTTAAGCCCCTATACTTAAACATATTCCTTGTACAAATGAAGTTACATGAAAAGCAAATTTGTGTGAGATATTGTAGATGAAAGTAAATTAGTCTTTATGTTCCCCACAAATTGAAACGCATTTCAAAAACTCTGTGTATGTGTGTGTGTGACAGAGTGTGTGTGAGAGAGAGACAGACAGAGAGATACGCTTTGGTTGCCTCCATAAGCTGGCTGCTGTGATTAATAAGACCAAGTTTTCTAAAGAAAATGAGATCATAACAAAAGCCCTCTTTATGCCTATCTTTTATCAGGGGCAAAAAGGAAAGAGACAAAACAGCATGAAATGATGAGACCAAGTGATGAAAATTCATTCACAATGATTACTTTCAAGAGTAATTTCTCTTGGGTAATTCAGCAGCCTGTTACTATGGCTCTCTGGAGTGATAGCTAATGTAAATGAAGCCACTAAAAGTGGATTATCCTGACAAGAATATACTCAGCCAATAATGCAACAGAAATCCATTCAAAGCATTCGGGAAAAATTCAAAAGAATAAATATTCTTTTTTTTTTTTTTAAGTTAATGACCTACAATCCATTTCTCCCCTGACTAACAAGCAGCAAGCACTTAAAAATATCCAGCCAGGATGAAATAGAAACCCACCTGACTTGTTAATATTTTTGTTTGGTCCCAGGGACTCAGATTCTGAGCCAAATTCTTTGAGTGATCTTGGCAAATGTCTCGAATTATTTTTGCCAACTTTTCTTTATCTTGGAAAAAAAAGTTTCATGAATGGGTGTCAAGGGATCCAAAATTGATTAGTTTTAAAAACCTTTCTTGCAGATACGTATGGCACCCTAAAAATGTATTAGAAAAAAAGTAAGTACTCTGTAGTGTGAAAAATTCTTAAAGGACACCCTCTTTTACAAACTCACAAAAACAGCCTTTGGAATACCCACATGAAGTAGCTGTTGTTTTTGCTTTCTATATACCTACATCTTGGCTATTATAAAAAGACTGGTTTTTGGCCAAGTGTGGTGGCTCACGCCTGTAATCCCAGCACTTTGGGAGGCCAAGGCGGGCTGATCACCTGAGATCAGGAGTTCAAGACCAGCCGGGTCAACATGGTGAAACCCAGTCTTTACTAAAAATACAAAAATTAGCCAGGTGTGGTGACGGGCACCTGTAGTCCCAGCTACTCGGGTAGCTGAGGCAGGAGAATCACTTGAACTCAGGAGTCAGAGGTTGCAGTGAGCTGAGATCATGCCACTGCACTCCAGCCTGGGTGACAGAGCAAGACTCCATCTCAAAATAAAAATAAAAAAAAATGGTTTTTCAACAGCTATTCCCACCCTTCTGCATGGAAATATTCACCCAGTCAATTGTTTTCCTAGTTTGGGTAATGGCCCTCTGGGAAGGACTGGAGTGGGGCAAACAGGAGCAGCTGCAAACTATGTTTAGAAGCATGTCTGGGAAATGTCATGCAAGAAAAGACATATTTAAAGGTAGGCTTTGCATGAACGGAAAAGGAGGGTGATCCTATGTAGAGCAGAGCCTCTTACCTGGAGTGAGAGAAGCAGAAGTGGGAAAGCAAGAGGAATTATGCTTTTCATCAGCCAAATTTGCAGGTAGGAGGATTGACTAAGAAAAGGGAAGTCATCTTGGCTGAGGCTCATGAAACCAGGTGTAAAGAAAGTGGACTAGATTAATTTCATCCATTACAGGAAGAAGAGCCGTGAGAGATAATCCAGAAATCATTGGGATTTGATGGTAGAAGGTATTTTGGGACTATTCCATTTGAAATGAGAAGGTACCTGACATTCTTTGAATTCCTTTCAAGCAAAGGATTAAACTTACCCATGAGTTGACTCAGAAAAACATAAAAAGTATTGTTGCTCTACTCAAAGTTTTATCTAATTCATTCTCACTTCTTATTCCATGATGAAATGACATAAATGAGGTTTGTTGTTGTTGTTGTTGTTGTTTTTCTGGACACAAGGCAAGGCAGCTACCTGGGCAGAGCTGTTTTATTTCTCTATGCCGTGGGGAGAAATTGGTTAATTGGCCATGGAATGCAGCCATTAAGATGTTCCCATGTGAGTGAACTTTCCAGAGTTCCCAGCTTCTGCATCCTTCCCCATCCCTCATTTCCATTGCTGGTGATGACAATGTCTCTCCCATCAGCCTCATGAAGTTCTCTTTCATTTATTAAAATTTGCTTTCAGGAAAAATTTTGAAAATGTGTCCAATAATGCCTGATTGGCCCCTTATCCTAAAGGCTTAAACTGGAGGAAGGAAGCTAAACTGAGAAATTTTGCAAATCATTGAGCCAAAAACATATTAATAGCAAGATCTACCATTTATTGACTAGTATGTGGCAGGAAGTGCCCTTTTATTTAGGCAGGGAGAGTTGATGAGGGGAGTGGGGTTCACGCATCTTAAAGAGGTGCTATCTCCTCCTATATAAATCATGTAAGTCAAGAGAGTAAGGAATTGTCTTTGTTTGGTTATATTCAGGGGATTAGAGTATACAGCAGAAGATCCCAAGAGATCTTGGGATCAGTTTAGAGTAAGAAATGCCAATACCGCCGGGCGCGGTGGCTCACGCCTGTAATCCCAGCACTTTGGGAGGCCAAGGCGGGCGGATCACAAGGTCAGGAGATTGAGACCATCCTGGCTAACGTGGTGAAACCCTGTCTCTACTAAAAATACAAAAAATTAGCTGGGCGTGGTGGCGGGTGCCTGTAGTCCCAGCTACTCAGGAGGCGGAGTCAGGAGAATGGCATGAACCCGGGGGGCGGAGCTTGCAGTGGGCCGAGATTGCCCCAATGCACTCCAGCCTGGGCAACAGAACGAGACTCCATCTCAAAACAAAGAAATGCCAATACCAGGAGAAATAGAGCCAAATCATGAACATAAACTAAACAAATGTTGGCAGTGTAGCCTAGTGGTTAAGAGCGCAGACTCTTATCTAGAACACTGCACTCCATGTCCTCACTCCACGCCCTCACTGTGGGGGTCTAATTTAACCCCTGTTACTTACCAGTGGCAGTCTTAAGGCATTCCTTAAGTTCGTTGTGCCCCAATTTGTTCATCTGTAGAAGGGGTAGGATGACAGTAGTGTCTACTTTATAGGCTTACTGTGAGCATTAAACGAGTTAGTACTGTATCTGTAAAGTGCTTAAAATGCTGCTCCAAAAGAGTTTGTTAAACACTTAAGAACTAATTTACTTGCATCTAAACTGACAGCTCTCAATAACTGGAAATGATCAAGCATAAGCCCTGGAATATAGGCAGGTCTCCATGAAGGCAAAAATTTTCATTTCTTTTGTTTAGCCCTGTGCCTAGATCAATACCTAGTGATCATGCTCAAGAAATATTGTTGAATGAATCAATGAACCTACCGAGGTAGTTACATAAAAGAGTTCTGCATGAGTACAAATCTGGGCAAAGGGACCTCCAAGGAAATTTCCACTCTGTGATTTCCTTAAGGAACTCATAAATTGGTGTGATGCAATATAAAAAATGTGCCTATATGATTTGAGAGAAACTTATTTTCTCTCTCTTTTTTCCTTCCTTCTTTCCTCCCTCCCTCCCTTCCTTCCTTCTCTTCTTTCTTTTTCTTTCTTTCTTCTCTTCTCTTTCCTTTCTTTCTTCTTTCCTTTCTGCCTTTCTTTCTTTCTCTCTTTCTTTCTTCTTTTCTTTCTGCCTTTCTCTTTCGTTTTCTTTCTTTCCTTCTTTTTTCCTTTAAGCAGAACATGTCTGTTAGATGAATGCCTTTTTCTAGTTAAAAGGTTAAACAGGGAAGTGAAGCACAATTATCAAGGGTCTCCAGTCATCTCCACATATTCCTAATCATTATCTTCTTTTACAGTTTCATATCTCCAGGCCTTTCATTGGGTCAGGTTGGCATTTCGCTGCCCTTTATGTGTGTGACAAGTGAAAATAAGGAAAGAAAAAAACTCAAGTGAAGAAAATCAGAATCTGTGCAGCAGTTCCGGGGTGTTTCAGCTGCTTCCCACATCACCTGCCTCATCAAGCCCCAGCATCCATCTCCTTGCTCATCTTACATCCCGTGTGCCTGACAGGCCTACCATTCGCTTATCAGAGCAAAGGCTCTCGCACTATTCTGGTTCACCCCCCATTTAGCCAGATATACAAGAATATGTACACAGATGACCTGCCTCACCTGGGAGCTCAGAGGAGCTCAGATTCCGTTACTATTGCACCAAGGACAGATCTCCCAGCAAGAATGACAGAAAAGACCAACTGCCCCCAAAATCTCCTTTCCAAAACACAATTCTCCTAATTCTCCCAAGAAACAAGAACGTGACTGCTCACCTCCCTAAGGACCTGAAAACAACTGGCCATTTCAGCTATTTAAATCAACTTTAAAAAATCCAACCCCCAAAATGTTAAACCATTTTGGTTGGAATGATAACATAACTAACTTGCTGACAGCTACTTCTGCTATTTGCAAAAATGGAAAAAAAAATACTTCTAATCAGGTCAAATCACTCTACCTTTGGGATTCTAAATTTACTCATATTCTCAAAGAAATATATTCAGTCATAGTGGGGAAAATAGGATTATTCCTTTAGTTCAATAAGCAACCAGAAGTTCTTTCTTCAAATCTTGACACTTAATCAATCAGAAATTGATTTTTGGAAAACTGTTTCCTATGAAGCTATCTCTGCCCGCAGGATTTTTCTTTTACAGTCCAAACTGTAGAAGAAAATTCACAACCTGGATTTTCACCTCCATTGGTCAGAGTTTTACTGACCAATCCCACCTCTGCCTTACACCTAACAGAAGTTTATGCCTCTGTTTTCTCTTCACATACCCCAACAGTTACAAATGGTCGTTATTATTAAGCATCTTTTATTTTGTGGCCTCTGATTATATGGTCCCCTAAATTTTGACCTAATCACAAAAGATTGGTAAAATTTTTTAACATATTAATAATATTTTCTTTATGTGTCAATATCTTAGCATGTATCAATTAAGACAGAGGTCTTAACGTTCTCTTTTTGAAAGAGAATATTAAGATTCAGAGATATTAAGAGATTCTCCCAGGATAACAGTTAGGTAACGGAGCTGGATTTTAGTCCAGGTCTGTCTACAGCTCTAACGTATATACACCCTTTGTATAACATGTCACGAATTCAGCATAAAGGGATCTTCAGTGATCTAAGTCAGGAGTCAGCAAACCTTTTCGAACAAGGAACAAATAGTAACATTTCAGGCTTTGTGGACCCTATGGTCTCTATCATAACTGTTCAAATCACCATGTAGTGTAAAAGGAGCCATAAGCAAAATATAAACTAACCAATGTGGCTGTTTTATGGGATATTTTTTAACTCTTTATTTACAAAAGCAGGTGGCAGGTCAGAACTCGCTTATGGACCATAGTTCTCTGACCCCTGACCTGAGAAAATCTTATATTTATGGACAACATTTAGACTGTGACCTGCCGAGTAGGAACGAGAAGCTCTGTCAACTGAAGATCAAGGCTGGAGTTCTGAAAGCGAAAGCGCTGTCTGGTGTTAACGATAAGTGAAATAGTTAAAGTTAGAAGATCCCAGTTATAAGAAGCACAAAGAATAATGACCGTAGACTCCTGAACAAGAGTGTCTGGACTTCTGGCTTAGGCACTCTGGCTGTGTGGTCCTGGCCAAGTTACCTAATCTCTCCAGGCTTCCATTTTCTTATCATTCAATGAAGATAATAGAAGTATTTTCCTCAGAGAGCTGTAAGAATAAAATGAGCCAA
Source organism: Nomascus leucogenys (assembly GCF_006542625.1). NCBI lineage: Eukaryota > Metazoa > Chordata > Mammalia > Primates > Hylobatidae > Nomascus > Nomascus leucogenys. The sequence goes on along the minus strand of NC_044390.1, from coordinate 13,111,362 downwards.
CCCATGTCAAGCACATAGAATAGGGCCCAGTCCATATTAATTTATCAATAAATGCCAGCTACATGTTAGTTCTCTACATTTTTATTCATTATCATAAAATGTTTATCTACAGATTGGCATTGTAAAGATGGAGTTAAAATTGTATATATGTGAAGGGAAATTATTCCTGTTACTATTGATCTGCATCACATTACCCCAAATTTGATGGCTTAAAGTAACAACATTCATTTTGCAAACAAATTTGAAATTTGAGGAGGGCTTGTCTGGGAAGACTTGTCTCTGCTCTGTGTGGTATCAGCAGGGGGAGGCTTGACCGACTGGCACATGCCCTTCCAGAATGGCCCACTCTCATGTCTGCAAAGTTGGTGCTGGCTCTTGGCTGGGAGCTCAGCTGGGGCTGAGTGCTAGGGTCCCTGGGAGGTTTCTGTGGCCTGAACTTCCTCACCGCAAGGCGGCTGTGGTGTGAGGGTGAGCATTTCAAGATAGAGCCAGGATGACACTGTATTACTGTGTAAGACCCAGCCTGGGAATTAATGTAGCATCACTTCCATCCCATTCTATTTTTAAAAAGTGAGTTATTAAGGTCACCCCATATTCAAGGGGATAGGAATTAGACTTCATCTGTATTAAGAAAAGTGTTTTTAAAAATTGTAGACATGTTTTAAAGTTCTGAAGTCCACTTACAGGCTGCAGATTATTTATATATACATGCAAAATACACTCCTACATTCTCTCCTTAGAAGGCTCAGTTGCAGGTACAGATGAAGATTTCTTATGTATTTATCCTCTCAATCTGGAGACTTGTAAACTAAGAGACAAGTTATTTGTAACCTACATACCCTATATTCAATGGTAAACTATACACAGGACAGCCACTGTAGACACTCTTGTTTTAAACAGAGGAAAATGAGAGCACATAACAGTCATTGGCTCATAGCAACTCTGATATCCAGACAGCAAACACAAGCAGGTCTTTTTTTAGGCCTCAGTCCTACTGCCTGGATTCCCTACTGCTCTTGGGTCTTCCCTCCAGGTTCTTGGTTCTTGGACCTCTTTTCATTTAATACTATTTCTGTTCCTTTAAGTTCAAGCTGGCAAAATATGATTGTACAATTCTGTTTAAAATTCTGGGACTTCCTGTGATTCTTATTGGGGAATACTCCATCAGACAAAAATCTCTTTGACATAAGGCATTCTCTACCTGAGATCCCTGTAAGGCTGTGATGGGACCACATAACCTTAAAATTATTAGAAGACTTATTGTTTAACTGAGAGAATCTGCCTAGCATATGCTTAGATCCTTAGACGAACTCTGTTTCAAAGGGCTTATGAGACATTACCTTATATCTTTCTAAGGTACAAACAAAAGGTCTTTGGCTTTTGAGTTTGATCTTTGAGCTGACACCTTTTCTTAATTTGAGACTCCTCTGCTCTATGGAGAGACTGACAAAGAGAAATAGTTTTATATTTGAATGTAACATCTTGGATCTTTAATAGATTATCTTAAAATTTTCCTGAAAATGTAATGGTTCTTTTTCTTAAAATTCATTCGCCCTACACACTTATTATATATGACTAAAAGAAACTCCCTGGCATTTTCCACATTCTGGTTGGAATTTTTCTTAGCCCAATCTACCAGTTTATTAGGTATATTTGTATTTTCCATGTCACTGTAGGTGACAATTTTGCTAAACTTTCTGCCACTACATAGCAAGGATCCCTTTCTCCAGTTTTCAGTAACAGTCTACCAATAGCCTCCTCAAGGTCTACCAAGCTTCTACTAAAAATCTCTTTCAGCCCCTTCCAACTTCTGCCCACCAACCAGTCCCAGAAGCAATACCCATGGTTTAGGTTTCATTATAGCAGCACCTAGTTTCGAGTTCTCAGAACCTGTTTCGATCATGTTTCACTGTTTCCAAAACATCCCAAAACAGTAGCTTAAGACAGTAACACGTATTTTGCTCACAGGCTGCACAGGAAGCATGGCTGGAGAGGTCTCAGGAAATATACAATCATGATGGAAGGCGAAGAGGAAGGAGGTATGTCTTACATGGCCAGAGCAGGAGAAAAAGAAGAGGAAGGTGCCACACACTTTTTAAAAACCCAGATCTCATGAGAACTTACTCACTATCATGAGAACAGCAAAGAAGAAATCTGTCTCCATGATCCAATCACCTCCCACCAGGCCCCTTCTCCCACATTGGGGATTACAATTCGACATGAGATTTGGGCAGGAACACAAATCCAAAGCTTAACAGTTGGCAACCCTTTTTTAAAGAAAGTAATGACATCAACTCCTTGGGGATGTGGGTTGGGAGAGAATATTGGAGAGGATCCAGGGGAAGTGAAGATATCAAGTTGTTTATACATAAATAGATCTACCTTTTTAGGAAAGTAGAATATGTCATTTAGGATAGGGAAAGTTGAAGATGTTACTCTATTCAGCTTTAGGGAAACTCCAAGGTGTAACCCTATGTCCTATGAATATTAGGCTTGTGGAAAGTGCTCCATTGGAAGAAGACAGAAAATGTCCTGCTGCACAGGGATCAATATCTTCATGCCACGTCTTGCAAATGCAGACAGGGAGCTTGCTCTAAATTCGCGTTGCCTTTTAGAAAGTTACAGAGCGTATTTCTTTATATCTCCTTTATTTTTTCCCTTGATAGGAGACTGCCAGGGATTCAGTTATTACAATTTTACATTTATTTATCCTTTTCTGGGAGAACCTCATACCTTTTTTACTAGAGAGGCCAAGGTCACAATTAAGATTAGGGAGACAATACAGAGTCAAGACACCTGAATTTTGCCACACTACTCTTGGGCCACTTTAATTGGTGGTTCTGGGCCTCATTTTTATTAATACTATTATTAATTATTTTATTGTTGTTGTGTGTATAGAAGCTGGAAGATAGTGACTTCTATTAGAATTTATTCTTATAAACAATGCTGTATGGCTCTCGGATTAAGAAGTAAATAGAAAACAAAAAGTGTCTTTGAACTGTTGTCTCTTCTAGTTCTTCTCAGAATGCTACCATTCTGGGATTAGATGGGTGAATTTCCTTTTTCTTTTGTTTGAGAGGTCTAGATTTTTGAAGTATCTAAACCATCTTTAGATCTAGGTTAATCTCCAAAAAGCAATATTGCCTGAAACATTCCACTTTAAGGAAGTTTGCATTTCTTTGAGTGTAAGGGTCTGGTCTGTAACTCCTTGAGTTCAGGAATATGTCTTTTTATCCCCATAGTTCAGTGCCTACCCTAGTGTCTTCCCTACAAGTGATCATTGAATGAAGAAAGGAATAAACTCCCTCTTCTCTAACATACATCAGAGACCTCTGACCCTTATTGGGTCCCCCCTCCCTATTGATATACCTCCCCATCTCCAGACATCCACATGGCCTCCTAGAGGTATGGGATTCTTCCCTCTTCTCCTGGTACAAGCTCCTTGCCTGAAATTTTTCTGACCCACCCCCATTTCTAACCGTCACAGGTTTAGATTTTCTGAAGCAAACATACAGACAGAGTTCAAGGTACAAGACGTTTAATAGGAATTGACTCTTGTGAAAGGAAGATGGGAAGCTGTGGGATTGGGCTCAGTGAGAAGCCAAGCTGTGACACAATGAAAACCTCAGCCCGCCCTGCACAGAGCTCAGGAATGAGTGTCACCTGTTAGAGCTGACCTGGGTCAGGTCAACATTGCTGGGTGTTTCTGCTTCTGCCTGGTTCAGTTGTCAGATGCAAGCTGACCTGGGAAGGGTTTGACTGGGCAAAATGGCTGCCTGCAGATGAGGTCAATCAGAAGGGGCTGATAGCCAAAAGTGGTTTGCTTATCTCACTACCCACAGCTGGGTGGCAAGTCCTTCAAGAGGGAGCTGGACAATGCTTCTCCACCACTACTGCACCAAACAAGGCATTTCTTTCTTCTTCTTTTTCTCCCTGTCTACCTTCCCCCTCCCCCCTCCCCCTTCCCTCCTCCTCCTCCTCCTCCTCCTCCTTCTTCTTCTTCCTCTTTTTTCTCCTTCCTCTTTTCTTTAGAGACAGGGTCTTGCTTGGTTGCCCAGGCTGGAGTGCAGTGGAAAGATCATAGCTCACTGCAGCCTCAACCTCCTGTGTTTAAGCAATCCTCTCACCTTGGCCTCCCAAGTAGCTGAGACTACAGGCATGTGCTATCATGCCTGACTAATTTTTTAATTTTTACTAGAGACAGTCTCACTATGTTGCCTGGGCTGGAGCATTTCTATTCATGGTTTTTATTCCTCTAGAGCTGTGCTGTTCTCTTTGATAACATGAATATGGATTTGTATTTACCCCCTTCCGGCCATCTTAACTAATGGCCCAAAGGAAGGCCAGTGGTGAAGATGTTTCTCTACATGGAAGTTTCTAAGTGTCTCTCAGCCTACATGTGTGAGTGTATTAATGGGAATACTAGGGATATTTGGATAGAATGTATGAAATTAGGATTGGCCTAAACTATCTGGCCCAAAGTTTATCCTAATGGCCAGTGATGGTCTTCCCTGAGGTTACAGAATGAGCTATAGGAAAGAGTGATAGTACAGGAATGAGAGGATTGGATCATCTTTTCTCTTTGTTCTATTCCTCTATGATTATTTGATTTCTTTTTTTTTTTTTTTTTTTGGAGATGGAGTCTCACTCAGTCGATTATCTGATTTTTGTTTCAGATTAAGGCCAGCTTTCTTTCACTGAGCAGATCCACTTACATGGGAAAGGGCCACACACCAAATTAGATCATTCACTGATACCCAGGCACACCCATTTTCACCACTCTGCTCTTGCCCGTGCCATTGCCTCTGCATCCAAGGGATTCCCTCTTCTGTGGCAGTCTGTATGACATCCTTACTAAGAAGGCCTCCCTCAGTGCCCTTGGCCCTCTCACAGCCCTTCCCATGGCCTTCTCCACTAGACTGTGATGAACCCAGTGTCTGGAACAGTTCATGGCATTGTTGTTAGTGTTGTCGTTTTGTTGTTAAGCCTTCTGCTGTCAGTGGTCGTTTCATATGTTTGCATATTTGGGCTCTGCCTCTTTTTGGTATGTAGTGTGGACCCTATCGCCCTGCTATTTGTGTTTCAGTGGCCTTTGTCCTATTCCACCATCTATGCCACTTACTCTGAATGCCTGGCATATTGGTAGGTGCCCAATACCAACTTGGAAAGTGAATGAATTTGTTTTCTCATTACCTTTTGAAATGCCTATACAGATGTTCCTCCACTTATGATGGAGTTCATTCTGAAAAGCTCAGCATAAGTAGAAGATATTATGTCAGAAATGCATTTTATTGTATTTTTTATTTTTTAGTCTTTCTTTCTTTCTTTTTCTTTCTTCTTGCTTTCCTTTCATCTTTCTTTTAGTAGAGACAATGTCTCACTATATTGCCTAGGCTGGTCTTGAACTCCTGGGCTAAAAGCAATTCTCCTGCCTTGCTCTGCCAAAGCGCTGAGATTACAGGCATCAACTACTGCACCTAGCTCAAAAATGCATTTAATGCTCCAATAAAGCCATCATAAAGTCAAACCATCAGCAGTCAGTGACTATCTTTATACATTAGGACTGAGTTAGAAGTTGGAGATGGTAAAGTTTCTAAATTAGTACAAGCACAGGAGCTTTTATTTCTGCCATTTTATAAAAGTCATGTGAGTATTGGTGACCATCAGAAAAGGGCTGGTACAAACTTTAGGACCAGTCTGTCTTAGTCAGCTGGGCTGCTACAATAAAAAACCATGGACTGAGTGGCTTAAACAATGAACATTTACTTCTCACAGTTCTGGAAGATGGGAAGTCCAAGATCAAGAAGCCAGCATGGCTGGATTCTGATGAGGGCTTTTTCTGGAATGCAGATGATCACCTTCTTGCCGTGTCCTCACGTGGAAGAGACAGCAAACTCTCTAGTCTCTGTTACTCTTCTTAAAGGACAATAATCCCATTATGGAGGCCTCAAGCTCATGACCTCATCTAAACCCAGTTACTTCTTAAAGGCTCCAACTCCAAATACCATCACACTGAAGGTTAGGGTTTCCACATATAAACTTCGGAGGGACACAAACATTCGGTTCATAACAAGTGCATTCTACAGGACTCCAGGGAGTGTGTTGGCTACCCTTCATCCCACACAGCTGCAACAATCCTAATCTACTGATATCAAGTCACCATATATTTGAAATTCACTCAGTTCCCAAGAAAATATCTGCTTTCATAATCATTTCTCAGCTAAGGAATGAAAGCTATGATAAGAAAGTCTAGCACTTAGTGGCAAACAAACTTGAATTAGGCCAGGACCCCTTAAATATTGTCACTATGAAATCCAAGGGCAGTATTTACATGCTTTTCCTTCATGATGACCTGTTAGATTTGCCTTCTTTATGCTGCAATCAACTGAAAACATTCCACTGTTGGTAATCCTTTATCTTCTAACAAATCTAATTTAGTAGATCTTGTTACTCCTTATTTTTGAAAATATTAAACTAAGCAATAAGTGATCTTTCAGGGAAATTCTGCAAGGGAAGTGGCTTCTAGAGAACGCCTCTTCTCCAAAAGGCCTAGTTCTATTTCTGATATCTAATCAGTTCTGCTCCCTTTAAATAATTACTGAGAAAAGTTTATTGTTTAAATGACCTCATTTGGAAGTGGGACTTTCCCCTTTGCCTTCTTCCCTTTTAATTTCTGTTTTTAATTAATGTAAATGTAGTCAGAACTGACAGTGTCGACCTTTCCTGTAACTGTGATTGCCACTTGTGGACATTCTGTACTCGTAAGAGTGATTCTCACAAGTTCTTTAAGTTTTTTGGAAGTGCAAACCCAACAGGAAGAAAGAATAGGACTCCCTGCATTCTATTTTGCTCTGCAGTGAAGATGCATTGTTGAGTAATTTGCTTTACATTCAGATATACCCAGATGCCCATCTTCCCAATCCATGTGACTTGGCTAAGTTACAACTCTTTATAAGCCTCAATGCCTGCAACTGCATAAGAAAGTGGTAACCATCTCATGGGGCATTGGGTAAATGAGATAATACTTATGAAGTATGCAGCACGCAGCCAAGAGTGTAACGTGTTCAATCAATGATATCCATTATTATTACATGTCAAATCACATCTGGCTTCTGTGATTCTACTGGGGAAAAGGATGCAAAATCCTCTTGCCATTGGGGTGTCAAATATTTTAGTACTTATTTCCAAATTTATTGGAGGGGTGTTTCCCTGAAGTTTACAAATGTGGAATACACCATTCAGGCAGGCTTTCTTCAGTAGTGCAGGTCATTTCAGGGGTTCTCCACATTCTAGAATAATTTTTTTTTTTTTACCCACTACAGACACATTTGCTGGCAAGGCCCATGATAACAAAATGAAATTAATACAGGCTTTACAGTCAGAGACCTAGGCGACCTTGGGTAATTCATTAATATCTCTGAGCCCCTATTTTCTCAGCTTTGAAAGAGGCATAAGAATTGCTCTGAAGAATAATGATGAGCATAAAATAGGATAAATGAGATAACTATGTAATATGCATTAGTTAACACCAAGCCATACAGCAAGGCACAATAAAGAGAATCTATTATGTTTCATTTATTCCCACTGCTATGAACTGAATGTGTGTGTCCGCCGCCCACCACAAATTCATATGATGATGCCCTAATCCACATTGTAAAGGTATTTGGAGATGGGGCGCATGTGTGAGGGAGATAGGTTTAGATGAACCCATGAAGGTGGAGCCCCCATGATGAGATCAATGCCCTTATTTAACAAAAATCAGAAACAACAACAACACAAGGGAAGACAGCATGAAATCTCTCTCTCTGTCTTTCTCTTTTCCCCTCTCCCTCTCCCTTCATCCCCATTGCCACGCAGCCACAAAAGAAAGGCCATGTGAGGACATAACCAGAGCCCTCCCAAGAACCTGACCATGCTGGCACTCTGATCTCAGACTTCTAGCCTCCAGGACCATGAGAAATAAATGTTGGTTGTTCAAGCCATCCAGTCTATGGTATTTCAGTGTAGCAGTTTGAACTCAGATACCTATTAATAGATGTTCCTTTCCTTCTTCTCCCTCATTTTTATGGCACATTACCAGTGTTTGGTACTAAATACTAGCTGTTAATTCTCCCTTAGTAGAAGACAATAGAGTAATGCTGAGTTGGTCTCAGCTACGGGAAACCTTTTGCCCAGAGAGAAAAATTAAGTCTCCTAACAGAAAGCTGGCACTTTCCCTTAGTGGGCTTTAGCAAAAACCTGATTCCCATGGGTAAATTGAGTAATCGCTAAAGGGAAACAGATCATGTGCATTTACATAGTCAGAGATGTTTTATGGGATTAGGTGGGTGATGAAGAGTAATCATTATAATAATTTTACAACCCAGACATAAAAGAGAAAGAGCAGAGAAAGACCAGTTCTCTTGTGAAATATTTGCCATTTAGTATCTTTTTATCTTTGGGCAAGCCAACTTATTTTCTTACAAATAAGCAGTAACTAGACACAGATATTTAAGAGGAGAAATGGACCTTAGATGTTCTGTGGCATCATTTTCCTTTCACATAGGGGAAAACCAGGACCAGAGCAGCGGATGAAGATGCCAAGATCAGGCACTGCCAATTGTTTTTACTACCTCTAGGGAGATCTTCTCATGACTCACACATTGCCTCTCTCTTGAAAGCGAGCAAAGAGTTGCCCAACCAAATTCTTGAAATAAGGTCAGTTATAAATGCCTATAGTAGCTACCTTCTTTTTTATTATTTAGAAAATCATCATTGGAACTTGTTATCAGAAGACAGGCTGAGAGGGAAGGGATGTATTTTTTCACATGTCAAGGAACCAGGGGTAATATAACATTCACATTCTAGAGAAAGGTCAAATAATAAATTGCCATAAAATACAGACTGCTCATGAGCTGTTTTGAAATCTTGGCTTCTTATCAAAAAACTAAAGGTAGAGGAGAGTAAAATCCATAACTGTGTGCTTTTTGTGTAGGTGTGTTGGACTGAATGCACATATGATTGGATCATAGAGATGATCAAAGAAGTGTATACTATTCCTCAACAGAAGAGGACAAAAAATGAAATTGACATTTGTTGACAATTCCTTGGCCTTAGAAGTGTTTGTAAATGGCAGAGTTAGGATTTGAACCCAGTTGCAGCTGAGTTTAAAGCCCAGGCTATTTCCCAATAAGCCAAAGAAATTTCCAGTGCCAACCTATTCCTAGCATCTTTATCAGCAAGAGTGATTATGGTTTCCACAGACAGAAATTGTGTACAGAGTTGGGGGAAAGAACAGTAGCTCCAACATGCTTGGCATCAAGGCTGTGACTGCATGAACTATTCCAGGTAAACTAGTCATCACAGGTGATTGAAAAGAGAAGATATCTTTTAGCAGACTAAAATCTGCAGGCATCTTCATCACTCCTTAATGTAGACAGACAAAACTGATTGGCTAGACTAATAAGCTCAGACTTTGTTTTGGAACCTAAATGTCCATTAAGACAAGAGAGAAGACAAGATTTCCTGAACATAGACTATGAATAGTCAAGAGGGAGGTCGAGGAAGAGGGAATTCCCCTTAACATGGCAGATCAAATATGTAAATTTTAATAACACATTAGATGGAATATAAGAAGTTTTCATGTTATGAAAGTAATAAAAAGAACTCATTCTTTTAAAAAATGGCAATCCAATATTTATACACATTCTTCTATCTTATAGAATGACTGAATTCGAAGTGTTCTTGTTCATGTCTCCTTCTCTGAGAACCGGTACGTGCCTCCACAAACACATTCACTGGGAGTCCAGAAGTGGAGAGTATCGTGTTTTCACTGTTCAAGGTCACGTAGTGGTTCCTGGCCCAAACAAGTAGGAGCTTTCTAAAATTAAAGGCAACTATCCACAAAGGTTCCTTCATCTGCTGTCTCCTAGTCCATTGGCAGAACTTGGCAGGGAAAGCCCTCTTCCTGATAAGAGATATTGGAGCTCCAACCTATCTCTCCATCTTCTCCCATACGTCTCCTCCATACAGGGTTGTCAGGTCAGTAATCCCTACTGGCCATTTAGAAGGTGACATTTATCAATTAAAATTAGGTGACTTAGGAGGCTTACTCAACTCCCCAGAATCTCAGTGTCCTCATCTGTGAAACTGGAAATAATAAAGCCTATTTCATAAACCTAATTCTTCATATTAAATGGGATAACATATATAAAGCACTTAGCACATGCTATGACCCCCAAGATACAGATTCACAGAGCAGATGGAGCACTGCTGTGTCTTATGATACTCAAGCTTGAATATCAAGCTTGACTCCCATTCTGCTGATTCTCCACCTGGCTACTAGGACATCTTGACTTTCAGGCTCTGGACTCTGGGCCTTAAGGGAAAGCTAAGACTCGTCCTTGTATTTCTATCTTATGTAGGTAGAAGCTGATCTGCATTAGGGCTGGTTGCTCCCTTCTCCCCATCTCAAGCCCTAGAATCTCTTCTTGTATTAATCTCTCTCCCAAAGTTCTTGCTGAGGTCAGATTTCCTTTTTCAGCACCTGTTCTTAATTAGTTCAAACTTTTGCAGGTTTTCTTTCAGGCCATATTTTATTCGTTTGCTCAGAAACTCCTCTTAGACTACATCCTTTATCTCCAGACACCTGGGATCCACATTGATTCTTTTATTTCCCCCTATTTCTAACCCTGAACAGCTGCATGAATGTAAGCAAGCTTCTAAACATAGACGGGTGGGCGGTTGGGTTGTGTACGTGTTATTCATTCATTCAGTCATACATTTATTATTTATAAACTACTTATTGAACACTTCCTAGTGCTTGGAATTTTTTTAAAAATCTCAAGCGATATGCATATCAATACAAAATAATTTCAGTTCTCAAGAAACTTAATCTTGGGAAGGATAAACAAAAACTTATAATACAATATGTTGCAAGATTTACAATAAAGCAGTGGTTCTCAGCATTGGCTGAATAATAGAACCACCTGGCTATATTATATACTGATGCTTGACTCCAACTCAGACCAATGAAATCAAAATTCCTGTGAGTAGGACCTGGGCATTGCTGTGTTTTGATAGCTTTCCAGGTGATTCCATTCTGCAGCGAGGTTTGAGAATCCCTTGGATAGAGGGAAGTATGGGCTGCCTTGGGACCACAATTAAGAGGTCCCTACTCTAATTGGTAAGGTGCTAAAGGCTGCAAAGGGAAGATGACATCTGAGCTAAGTCTTTTTTTTTTTTTTTTTTGAGACAGAGTCTTGCTCTGTCACCCAGGCTGAAGTGCAGTGGCACAATCTCGGCTCACTGCAACCTCTGCCTCCTGGGTTCAAGCAATTCTCCTGCCTCAGCCGCCCCAGTAGCTGGGATTACATGCACCCGCCACCATGCTTGGCTAATTTTTTGTATTTTTAGTAGAGATGCGGTTTCACCGTGTTGGCCAGGCTGGTCTCAAACTCCTGACCTCAAGTAATCTACCCACCTTGGCCTCCCAAAGTGCTGGGATTACAGGCATGAGCCACCGCACCTGGCCCTGAGCTAAGTCTTGACAAATAAGTTGCCCAAGTGAAGATGTGGGAAATCCATTTCAAGGGCAGAGGAACAAGGTGAGTTCATAGAACTGCCTGTAATTTTGGGTACAGTTTAGAGAGTGCTAAATGCTAAAGCATTTAGCCTGTCTCTGGCAGGCAAAAGGAGACTCATTGAAGGATTGTTAGCAAGGAAATAATATGGTCAGTATTATGTACATCTGAAGTACCAAGACACCAGTTGGGGAGCAAATTTTACTTTCATTGCATCTTGCCCCAGCAGAACTATCTCTCTTTAATAAGACCTTTAAAACTGTTGGCACCTCCCTGGCTTCAAACATTACAAACAGGAAACTCTACCCATGAGCTAACCTTCACCCCATCCTTTCCTGAAACAAAGAACATCTGTTCTCCCACTTGGATGTGCCTGGAGTAAAGGGGGGCCCCTAAGTATTCTCAGCTGACTACAGAGAAATGATTGGCATCACGTAGATTAGTCATACGTACACGCAGATGATGACAAAGTCAAATGTATTGAGACATTTTAGTTCCAAAAAGTAAGTGTTTTGTCTCTGATACAGTGCTGTCACCCTTGGCCAGGGAAACCCAGGGATCATAGCTGCTACAGATAAATTATGATTTATTCCTTGGAAGAGGGCCTGAACTCAAAAGAAATTAAGTAGTAATAACACTTGAAATTCTCTTTCTCCAATTTCAGTAGGCAAATCTATCTACACATCAACCAAGCCTTTGGGACAGATTAGTTATTGTTTGTGGTGGTAGTGGTTGTGTTGTTTATGTTTGAGTTTTGTGTTTTTCTTTAATTCTGAGATACATTATCAATTTAAAGACAACTTTGCAGGATAAAAAAGGAGGAGGAGAAAGAAGGGGAGGAAGAGAAAGGGGAGGAGGAGGAGAAGAAGGGAAAGAAGAGAAAAAATGATTAAATTTAATTTGTGTTCTAATTGTGAAACAATCTAATTTCAAAAACGTTAAAATCTGTGTGTGGGGGTAGAGGTGGGAAAAGTATGCTGTATAATAAAAAAAAAAAATCCCCAGGAGGAAAATGAAATATTTTTAGAGGTACTAGGAATTTTAGAGTCAATGGGATCCAAAGCTGTATTTTTAGACAGAGAAATCCGAGGCCCAGGTAGACTGAGAAATTTGCTTCAAATTCTCGAGGGAATTACTTAGTAGTGAAGCTGGAATCAGAAACCTCATTTCTCAGCCTCAAGTTTGGTTTGCTTTCCATGACAACCTAGAATATTCCAACTAATATCTGAGAAGAAAAAAAGCAACTCATCCTTTCTACTCATATTTCTGGCTGAGGGAACTATTCAAAGAGATAAAGTACGTGAATAAATAAAAAATGTATATCACAGATGGGTACATCTTAGCAAAGAAATAAGCAAAAGACTATGGTGCCTCAGTTCTCAACACTCTCTTTTGTTCATTTATTTAGTGGCTGTTATCTTGAGTAGGTGATTCTTGCATATCAAATTGCATTTTGGTGTGTCAAAGTGACTGGTTTTACTTGTTTGTTGGTTCCTAAAGCTAATTATTATTTTAAACACCTTTTGATATGCTAAATCAGGCTAATGAGACTAAAATGGGATTTCTCATGGGTTTATTAGTCATCAACACCATCTCACATATGTGTATATATGTTTTAATGCTTTCAAAGTGTCAATAAATGATTATACTTGAGCCTCATACAAATATCATAAAGCAGCTTTTTCCTTAGTATTCCTCCGAGAAAATAGATATTTCATTGACAGAGTCGTGGTGAAAGATGTGGTGTCATACAATAAATTTACTTCAGCCAGCTGTGCGAGCTTAAGTTACCCAGTTCTTTTCTGCCTCAATGGCCTCCTCTGTAACATGGACTGATAGAATTAGGGGATCTCACATTCCTGTGTTTAGAATTAAGTGGGATAATTCATGTAAAGTGCTTAGCAAGTCACCTGGCCTATTATAACTAGCCATTATTGTTAGCTAGAACATTTATCCGTTCACAAATTATGCATCGATTGCCTATAATAACTAAACTTGAGGAATGCTTATTACATACCACGTACCATTCGAAGCACATCACAAGTAGTAACTCATTTCATTTTTATAATGACTCTTTGAGGTAAGAATATTATTACCATCTCTGATTTACAGATGAGGAAATTGAGGCACAGAGACGTAAAGTCACTTGTTCAAAGCCTAGCATCTGGGAAACAGTAGAGGTGGGGCTCAAACTCAGAAAGACTGGCTATAGGCTCTGCTCTGCTGTCTCCTGGGATGGGCCATGTGCTAAGCACTGGGGCAATAGCAATGAGGCCCATAGGGTTCCTGCTCTCAAGGAGATCACTATAAATCAGCCCAGGGAGATGATCCCTAAAAGACAGGTACGTCCTTTGCAAAATGACAGCACAGACGCACGAGTTCTGAACTCTTCCTCAGAGTTTGGGGAAGTTGTTTAGCCCTGCTTTCTGCCCTCTCTATGGGTCACACACATACTCGGAGTGAAGAATGACGGAGTTACCCATCTTCTGGCTCCTTCCCATAACACTGGCTACCCTATGCTAAAAACCAGCCCCCAGATTCCACATCCCTGAATGTCTTATTTACAGGTTCTGTCATTTTCATGATAACCTTTCTAATGTTCTAAATTTCCTTTCTGTGGGTTGTCAAGCAAACTCATTCTTGGCAGTCAGTAAGAACTCCTTGTTCAAAATGCCACACATTACAGAGCCAATGATTCTAAACACATAATTTTTTTTTTTAGTGCATCCAACTTATAAGCTGCAGTGCTAGAAACAAATTCACACTCCTTTTACACTACAGTGCCATCTTTCCCAAGGGTGGGGCTCACGTTTCTTCACCATCTAGTTTCTCATACGTAGATTATGATTTCTGCTTTTGCCAAACAGGATATTGTTTAACCAAGTACTTATGGGAGGAAGCACAGCCCAGTGAGCAGAACAATGATTTGAAAGTCCTGGGGTCTATTTTCAGCTCCTCCGTTGACTAGCTGTGCATTCAGCCCTAGGAAGGTCAAAAGCAGAATGGCCTTGCATTGACGACTTTCTCTGCATTTACAGCTCTAGATGGAAAACAAATCAGGCATCTGGCTCTCAGCCTTGAGGACCTGGTCTTTGGAGAATACAAGTGTAGTCACACTTTGTTTTCATTTTTAAAGCAAAAGAACAAAACAAACTCTCTAGGGGGAAAATGGGCTGGTAGAGAATGGAAGAGAGAAACCTAATAACATTTTAAACAATCCAGGAGGCAAGGGACTGCTTGAGTCATTCAGATCAAAGAAGGCTCTTTGGCACAAGTTGGAGTCTCCGGCGTTTGAAAATGGAAGAGGCAAAGAGGAGGAAGCTTTGAGAGACTTTTTCAAACTGGGACGATAGCAGATACTCAGAACTCTGCCTGTAGGGACCAGGCGGGGAACTCAGGCAGGTTAAGGCCTGTGGGCAAACTGGAAAGCCCAGGCCACCTGTGAAGTGGTCTGCTGCTAGTGATACCAGATGCTCGTCATGGAAGAAGGAAGTTACTCTTGCCAGAACGGCTGAATTTTCAAGAGAAACTGAACATTTAGATTTTTGTCATTAGAACCCCTGATTTTTTTACATGATGAAATCTAATCATCATTTTTAAACTTTTAAAGGGGCACTGAGCAGGCAAGATCAAACATATAGCCTAAGCAATGTACTCCCCATGTCTCTTCTATATGTAGATGGGGTGTGGTTCCTTAAGGGCTTTAATTGTATGTTCTGTGAATGAATAGAGGCTAGATTCCAGACAAAAGTGATTAGCAGTGACTCAACTTTAGCTGCACTTTGGAATACCTGGGTGTTACCTGGGACTGCAGCCTGAGCACTGGGATTTTACAAATGCTTCTCAAGTGATTCTAGCATGCAACCATGAATAAGAACCACTATGTTAGGGTATTGTGAGAAAGTTTAAGCATTACAGAAAGTTGGGTTTTAACTTGATAAGATACACGATCTTATCAAGATACATGTAATCTGTGAACATGGATCAGAGAATTGACATTCAATATAAATGGCATTTTCTTTTCTTTTTTTAGACTCTTTTGAGAGTTCCAGTTAAAAACTCTCTAGCATCATTGCTGATGGCCATAATTAATATCTTTGGGCTCATTAGCAATCAGCTAACAACAGACATCCGTTGGCAAAACAAGGGTATAGTTGTAGAAGTCAAACACAACGAAAGCAAAAGGACAAGTGCAAGCCCTAAGCACAGATAAGTATTTATAGGGAAAATTAACTTTTTTTCTGATGGCCCTGAACCAAAGTGGACAGTAGAGCAAAGGGAGCCTTTTACAAGAGCAATTCAATCTTTGTCCACATTCTAATGGCTGTAAAACTCACCATGAAGCTAGCAAATGGTGCATAAAACTAATACTTTCAGTTTTTTCTTCCTTATTTCGCAGGTCTTATGCATTATAAATAACATGACTAAGTCTCAGCGGTTGTATCCATGGCTAGTTCTTATTTCAGCTTTGGTTCCTCTTGCTATTTACTATGTTTCTCATAAAGGATGTTAGTGTGGATTGAGTATATGAAATCATGTACGATGGAATGTTAAATGGGGCATTCCCTCTTGTCTAGTTATATCAGAAGAGGCCCAATACACTTGGTCCCAAGGAAGCTCACCTTCTAAAACCAGATGATAGCTTGCCTATAAAAGGACACACTAAGAGGTTCTACCCAAGTTATCACATTGGCAGCCTCCAGCTTATCAAGAGAGACTTTAAAGAACTTGGCAGTGGGGATCTTTCTGGAGGGCATTGTCAGTTTAGGAAGCATCTTCATCTTCATGCCTCACCTTTCCAGATAAGTTTGTTTCTTCCTTAATGCAAACAAAATGAGAGACACTTTGATGGGACCACTTGGAGAGCTTGACATGTGTCCTCTGGATTTTAACAGACAGATGTCATTGAGGTCTGACTCATACCTGAAAACACTATAACTAGAACTGCTGTCTCTCTCTCTCTCTCTCTCTCTCTCTCTCTCTCTCTCTCTCTCTCTATGTCTGAAACAGAGCTATGTGGAGGCTAAGCAGGACTTCCAAAATTTGAAGCAAATAAGGACCCTGTTCAAAGAAGGCAGATTGAGGCATCTTGAAAGAAATAGCCTGGCAGGGTGTCACGACTCCATTAGGGGGAACGTACCATTTGAAGCCAAGAGAATAAAGAAGTCATGGATGACTAGCTTGAGAAGGTGTAACCGGAGTCAGGGGAACAGTTACTGAGAGAGATGTCCTGCAATGTAGGGAAAAAGAGGGAGCTACCCCAAACTCAACACAATGCTTTATGAAACACATATCAGTTGGGATGTTCACTATACTCAGAGGATCACAATGACAGATTATAAGAGCGCCAGTCAAGTTAGAACTTCTTATTCCATCTTATGACTTCCTCTTGCTCCCCCACACTCCTCTATACTCTTCCTCTTGCTCCCCCACAGCCTCTGCACTCTGAGAAGCAGTCTCTTGCTCTGCTCCCTCTGTGAATTGTTAATTCAATTATTTCGAATTTCTCACTGCATTCTCTGTCTAGTGGGTGAGAGTCCTGGGTGTCTGGGGATCTCATATATGATTTCTTGTGGTCAGAATGCAAAATTATAGGCAAAATCATAACATAGTAGTTGAATTTATAATTATTTGGATTATTAAAATACATCTATAAAAAGTATTTTATAATTTGTTTTGAATACTTTGTCTTTGGAGAGGCCAGAAATCACAGACAGGAAAGGAGGAGGAGATAGAGAGAGAAGATGGGAAAACCAACCTGGCCTCTCCTCCTATTCCTGGATTTCCAATCTGATAACAGAGTTGTGAGAAAAGACAGAGCTTAAGTTTACATGGATAAGACTAGACTTTTTACTACCTTGGAAAAAAAGCTTTTTTAAAAAATTTATTACCTGTTGGTAATCAGAAAAGCCAACAGAGAACTACTCAGAGTTTTATCAGTTAGAGGAACCTGGGGATTGAGGGTGAGTACTCAAAATGTCAGGTTTGGAAGGGCAGAAGCAAAATTTAAAAAATCCTTTATACTTGCAACCTATGAAGTCCAGTTTATACAATAATACAAAATAAACTAATTTAACTTGAACACATAAAATGTTTTCATGATGTGGATTCAATTTAACAAGGGCACAACATGATACCACAGTCATCTTTCAAAATTCTCATCTTTAGGATTCAGCTTTGGTACCTTAAAGATATATTGGGTTACAGCAACATTTCTGCAGGAAGCTAATAGGTAGTCCTTAAAAAGAGTTCCATGATCAAAGATATTGGTGACAAACTTGTTCACTCAAAAAATAAATAGGGGCCAGCCATGGTGGCTCATGCCTATAATCCCAGAACTTTGGCAGGATGAGGCAGGAGGATCACTTGAGCCCCAGAGTTGGAAACCAGCCTAGACAATATAGCAAGACCCTGTCTCTAAAAAAGAAACAGCTGAAAGTGGTGGCATGTGCCTGTAGTCCCAGCTACTTGGGAGGCTAAGGTGTGACGATCACCTGAGTCCAGGAATTTAAAGCTGCTGTGAACTATGAAGGCTCCATTGCACTCCAGCCTGTGTGACAGAGCAAGACCCTACCTCAAAAAAATAAAATAAATAAATAAGTAAATAGGGGTTTTTTTGTTTTTGTTTTTTTTGTTTTTAACTGTAGGTCTTATAGAATGTTTTAATGTGTGTTGAAAGGGAACAATTCTATAAGAAAGAATATCTGGTGTGGCATTTTCAAGCTCATTTGTTCAAAGACTGTTATTATTCCCAAATATTTAGGCTTCCATTCATTAAATATTTGCTGAACATCTACCATGTGCAGGCATGGAGGATGGGTGTTGGGGTTTAATTAAATATATCAAATGGGCTCCTCTCGCTCAAAGATCTTATGATCTAATGGACTGCTTATTTTAGTCCTCATCTTAGTTTGAAAATCTCTTTGGAGAGATCTGTTCTATGTCATTTTTCAGATTTCTGCCACTGCAAAACTATTTGTTAACACAAAAATACAAATCACCTGAGGAAGAAGTTGTGTTGTAAAATAGATGTGTTTTTATAAAACAAAATTTAAAAGTGCATTCACAACCAAGCATAACAAAAATGCTTTGGTCACCTTTCCTTTCTATCCTTGATCGATTTCAGCTGAGTATGGAAAATTCTTGATAAAGTTATAAAGTCATCCACCTCTTTTTTCTCCCTTAGGTCTGACTCCTTTCCCTGTATTGGATGTCAACTCCCCACATTTTACTCTTTCTGCTCCCTCAGAAAAGATCTGACATCAGTCATTTGGATTGGTCTAGGCTTCCTGTGAGACATTTTGACAAAGGTTTTCTTTATGTGTTAGCACTGAACAGTTTTTGGCAATTTTCTTCCCCTTCACCAGCCTACTACACATGACCACACAGGTGTTTACACGTGTACATACACACAGGTGCACACTTACCTTACTTCAGAACAGGCCAAATCCAACATCCTGTCTCCTTCTTGCAGGCGAAGTAGGAGACCTGTGTTAAGTGACAGAATTCGTTTACCTTCTGGGCTACAGTATCCCAGAGAATGTCCTGGGAATTTTCTATGCGTGGCTTTCCTCGATTCCCAAGAAGATCTACATCCAGTTAACTTAACTATGGCAGCTGAATCCTGACAATGGTGTGAAGGAAAACATGGTGGATACAAATGAGTACCATGGGTACAGCTTGATGATGTTCAGCTTTATGCATAATGTGGACTGGCCGGGCCTTTGATGGTGCCTGAATAGCTATGAAGATAGCAGATGGCAAAAGAAGTGGTAGGTTCTAAGTAGGTTCCCCTTCTCTACTGGTTGCCACAGGCTCAAAAGGAATTTTTACTACAGGAAGGGACCCAAATATTCTAGCCTCTATACTCTGAAAAGCAGTCTCTTGCTCTACTCCCTCTGTGAATTGTTAATTCAATTCTTTCAAATTTCTCAATGGATTCTCTGTCTAGTGGGTGTGGGTCCTGGGTGTCTGGGGATCTCATACATGATTTCTTGTGGTCAAAATTCAAAAATATAGGCAAAATTATAACATAGTAGTTGAATTTATAATTATTTGGATTATTGAAATATGCCCATAGAAAGTATTTTATAAGTTGTTTTAGGGCCTTGACCTGTTCAACCTATCTCTCAAATGTATCTCAATTCCTTGTATCTTTTGCTATCATACATATCACCATTTATGTCTAAGCCACCATCATCTAAGACCGCAGTAATAGGTACCAACTTATCTTCCCACTTTTGTCCTCTGCAATTGGAAAATAAATCAGGGTTTTTACTTCTGACCAAAATGGAGGTCTCAGGTGTTTGACTAAAGGTAATATAGCACTGTGATGCTAAAATAAGGGAAAGCAATAAAGTGACATTGAGTGATTGTGAGTGGCCAACCATCCCCATTCCCCTAGTTTGCCTGGGACTGAGGGAGTTCCCAGAACATGAGACTTTCTGTGCTACCACTGAAAATGTCCTGGCCAAACCAGGATAAGTTGTTCATCTGAAAGCCCTGTGTTTTTACCAATTGGCAGCCTGTAGAAAGTTTCCAGTCTGTAGCACAGGAAGGAGAGACCCCTATATAGCTTGCCAGGCTTCAATTGAGGAGATAGAGGCAAAAGTTTAGAGAGACAAGGAGGCTAGAATTTGAACGGTGAGTAGTAAAAGGAAGAAAGCTGCACAAAGAGTGAGACAGTACACTACAGATATGCAGAAGGGTCCCTTTCAGTTACTTGAGCTCTGATCTGACCATTCATGAGAGGTGTCTTAGTCGGTTTTGTGTTTCTATAATGGAATAGCTGAGAATGGGTAATTTATCAAGAAAAGAGGTTTATTTGGATCATGATTCTGGAGGTTGGGAGGTCCACAAAGCATGGCACCAGAATCCACTTGGCTTCTGGTGAGGGCCTGTGCTGCAACAGAACATGACAAGAAGAAGGGGAAGCAGACAGAGATCAAACGCAAGATGCACCCCACTCTCCTAAGAACTAATCCATCCCTGTGAGAGCTAATTCAATCTTGTGAGAGCAAGATGGCACTTCTCACAATCTTGTGAGAGTGAGAACCCACTGACTGCCATGAGAATAGCACCAAGCTTCCCATGAAGGCAGAATCCTCATGACCCAAATGTCTCCCATTAGATCCCACATCTTAAAAAGTTCCACCTCCCAACATTGCTGCACTGGGAATCAAGGTTCCAACATGAGTTTTGGAGGAGACACTCAAACCATAGCAAGAGGCAACTATCTAAGGCTGGGGAAAGGAATATCAGAAAAAAGTAAGTGAAAAACCGTTGGACCCTCACACAGGGCTGCAATTAGTTTGTGATCCCAAAAGAAAGAAAGGAAATTGTCATAATCCAACAAACATTGGGTAGAATATTCAGAGGAGCCCTATATTAGCAGTGAGGATAAATTAGCCTTAGGCTAAAGACTGTTCTGGGCCCATCCTAACAAAGCTCACAGGATAGGATCCAATTGCTTCCAAATAACTGTGTTTCAGAAAAATAAAAAAAAACTAACATTACTTAAAGAAATATAACAAAATCCATAAATCAAGAAGCAAGTCAAGAAATAGAAAAAGAATCAGAAATGATGGAGATGCTGGAACTAACAGACAAAAATCTAAAACTATTATAAATATTCCCTATGTGTTCAGTAAGGTAGAGGAAAAGATGAGCATAATAAAGAGAAAAATTGAAAATATAAAAAATACTCAAATGGAACTTCTAGAGAAAACAATTATAAATGAGTGATCAAAAAGTAACTACAGGGATTTATAGAAAATTGGACACTGTAAAAGAAATATTGGTGAACTTGAACATAAAGCAAAAGAAAATGACCCCAAACAAACACTGAGAGTAAAAAAAAAGAAAAGCCAAAAAAAAAAAACAGAAAATCAGTGTGATATGGGAAAATATAATTGTTATAACCTACACATAATTGAAGTTCAGGAGGAGAAGTGGAGAACAGAATATTTTGAAATAATAATGACTAAAAATTCCAAAATTTGATGAAAATGATGACCCAAAGACTCAAGAATTTCAATGAAGCTCAAGCAGAAGAAAGGCTTTTAAGCAATAAAGGAAGCCAAGAAAAAATCACAGTAAAATTGGCAGGAGAGTGGGAAGAACAGTGAAAAAAACATTTTTTAAGAGCAACCAGAGAAAAAAGATAGGTTACATGGCGAGGAACAAAGGTGAGAATAAAGTCATCCTTTTTGCCAGAAACTATTTAAGCCAAATAATAATAGAGAGACATCTTTAAAATATAAAAATGAAAAAAAAGTTAATCAAGAATTATTTATACAATGAAAATATCTTTCAAAAATCAAGTCAAAGACAGATTTTCAGAAAACAAAAGGAGGAGATGACTCATAATCAGCAAATGTGCACTTAAACAAATATTAAAATAAATTATCTAGGCGGATGAAAAATGATAACAGGTGGAAAATTTGGGCCTACACAAAGGAATGAAGAGAGAAATGAATAATATATGGATAAATGTAGAACAGCTTTTTTATTCTTTTCCAGCCTCTTTAAGAGATGAATAACTCTTTAAAGTTAAAAACAAAAATGAACAAATTCTGGACTTTGTGTCGTACATAGAAGTAAAAAGCATGGCAACATAGCACAAAAGATTAAAGAGGAAATGGATGGATACTGATGCAAGGTCCATATACCATGAGTGAAGTCGTATAATACTACATGAAGGTGAACTATGATAAATTTAAAATGCATATGTACTGTAAACCTCAGAGGAACCACTAGAAATAGTTATGTCTAACAAGACAATAGTAAAAATAAAATAAAACAATAGAAATAACTAATAAAAATAATAACGGAGAGAGGAATAAAAAACAAAGAGAAGACACGTAAATAGAAAACAAATAACCAATATAGAAGATTTAAAACCAACAGTATCAATAGCTACGATGCATGTTAACAGCCTAGACACTTGAATTAAATGGCAGATACTGGCGGGACTAGATTACAAGGCAATACTCAACTACATACTGCCTGAAATATAGTACTTACAAAGTAGATTTTTAAAATTAATAATAAAAGAATAGCAAAAGATATACCATGCAAACACTAGCCAAAAGAAAGCTGGAGTAACTATATTAATATATGACATCTTATAGTTCCAATACTTATAGTTGGCAAATTGACACCTCAATCTCAGTAATTGATAGCAAAAGTAAACAGAAAAATCAGTGAAGATATAGAAGACTTGAATAACCCTGTCAATCAGCTTGACCTAATTAACATTTATAGAACACTCCATACAACAAGAGGAAAATCTATATTCTTTTCAAGGTCATTCAGTAAGATAGACAATATCCTGGGTCATAAAACAAGTCTCAATCAATTTAAGAGAATTAATGTAATACAAAGTATATTCTCTGACCATAAGAGAATTAAACTAGAACTCAATAACGTGAATATATCTGCAGAAAACTCCAAATATTTGGAAACCAAACCATAGGTCAATGAGGAAATCACAAATGATATCAGAAAAGATTTTCACCTGAATGAAAATAAAACACAATATATCAAAAATTGTGGAATGCAACTAAAGCAGTGCTTAGAGAATTTATAGCATTAAATATTTATGATAGAAAAGAAGAAGGCTTTCTTAAATCAGTGATCTCAGCTTCCACCTTAGAAAACTAGAAAAAGAAGAGGATATTAAGCAAAAGTTAAAAACAAAAATAAAAGCTACCTTTATTGAACACTTACCAGGCATTATCTTAAGTGCTTTATGCTAAGTGTCTTTTCTAATCTGGTCATAACGTTATGAGTTAGTCATGATTATTATCCTACATTTCAGATGAGGAAATTGAATCTTGCTGAACTTCTGTAACTTCCAAGTTCATGTAGTTAACCAAGAGCCAGAGTTATTATCTGAACTCAGGTCTCTATGCTGTTGTAACTTCAACATCCTACAGATTGAGTGTATTTATACTGTTAAGCATATTTTATTATCTTCAGGTTTGATATTTCTTTGTTGCATATATATTATACATATATATAAATACTATATACACATACATACACGAATTCTTCATTTACCTAGAACCGAAAGGCCCTTCTCCTAGCATGTTGGAGAATGTCTAGAGACCAGACATTGCTATTATCATCTCTGAAAACTGCGGCATCAGTGAAATGACCTATCCTGAAGGATGTCACTGGGAAGTCTGTGGCAGCAGCCCATGAATAATTTCCACTTGTTCCTGCCAGTCTTTCAAGCTACGTGCCTTTGAGTCATGGAGATATGGGTGAGCAGCTGAGTGTCACAGTGCTCTCCACGGCCACCATAACTCACTCAAGTCTTAATATCTTCTCTCAAGGATAAACCCAGCCTCCCTAAAACAAAAGCAAGCTCATATTCTTTACATGAGAAGCCAAATTCATCTTTCTCCAAGCACAAAGTAGTAAAGAGTGCTGGACATCTGATTTCTATTTGTAGAACTGCTAGGCAATTATTGTGTGTCTTGGGCAAGGGACTTGATTTTCTAAATCCTCAGTTTTCTCTGTTGTAAAATGGAAGCAAAAAGATCTCTCCAATGTCCTCTCCTTGTTTGCTGTTTTCTGCATCTTCTCTCCTACACAATTGACAATTTTAACTGCCTTATCGGTATAACTACTGAAGAATCAGTTCCCAATATCCATGAAGGTAAAAGTCAGATATTATTATCCATCCACTCCAAATCCTCCAATGGCTTCCCATTTCACTAAAATAAAAACGTAAGTCCTTACAATGTCCTCACAGCATAGTTTCTCCCAACCCTCTGTACAGCCTATTATTTCTTTGGCTTTATCTATTACTCCTTCCCTCTGTATTAGTCAGCTGGGTTCCCGTGATGAAATACCACTGACTGAGGAGCTTCAACAACACAAATGTGTTTTTTTTTTATTTTATTTCATTTTATTTTATTTTATTTTATTTTATTTTTGAGACGAAGTCTCACCCTGTTGCCCAAGCTGGAGTGCAGTGGCACAATCTTGGCTCACTGCAACCTCCACCTCCCAGGTTCAAGCAATTCTCCTGCCTCAGCCTCCTGAGTAGCTGGGACTACAGGCATGGACCACCATGCCCGGCTAATTTTTGTATTTTTAGTAGAGATGGGGTTTCTGTATGTTGGCCAGGCTGGTCTTGAACTCCTTATCTCATGATCCCCCTGCCTTGGCCTCCCAAAGTGCTGGGATTACAGGCATGAGCCGCCAAGCCTGGCCACAAATTTATTTTCTCACGGTCCTAGAGGCTGGAAGTCTAAAATGAAGGTGTCAGCAGATTTCATTTCTTCTGACACCTCTCTCCTTGACTTGTAGATGACTGCCTTTTTGATGTGTCCTTACATGGTCTTTCCTTTGTGCACACACATGCCTGGTATCTCTGTGCATGCCCAAATTCCCTCTTCTTATAAGGACATCAGTCAGATTGAATGAGGGCCCAACCTAAAGGCCTCATTTTAACTTAATCACATCGTAAAAGGCCCTATCTCCAAGGACATTTAGATATACTAGAGGTTAGGGCTTCAATGTGTGAATTTGATAAGGGGAGGGACATAATTCAGCCCATAATACCCTCACTTACTGTGTTCCAGCTAAACTGGTCTTCTGCATAGTTTTCAAACACACTCTTGTCTCAAGGCTTTTGCACTGGCTATTCCTTCTCCCTGTGCCACTGCAAAGAACGATCATGTTTGCTGCACTCTTGTAGTTTTAAGGACTTTTTCATAACCTAATGCACATGTCAACTCATGGCCAGAACCCTATGTTTGTAAGATTTATCCCCCAATTTTTTTTTTTTTGGCTTCCTTGCTCCTCTGTTTTAATTTGTTCCCTTTGGCTTCCTTAAGTATTAACTCTAACAGGTAACAGCTTTACAGTTTGGCTTCCCTTGTTTTATTCAACTCAGTTTCAGGTTTTTATAATATCTTCATTTCTGATGTGGCCACCATATTGGATGGTGCTGAATCACCCATTCAAAAGAAATGTCTTGAATGCCAGTTTATGTGCCAGTCATCGTTAGTATCTGGAAATACACATGAAAATATTAGGGTTGGGATTAATGAAGACTAATGAATTCAGTAGTGGTATACACAGAGTATCATCAGAGCCCAAAAAAAGGAACATTTACATGAAAGAATATCAGGAAAGTGTCTGGAAAGAGTTGGTAATAGAGCTAAAGTTTGAAAAATGAGCAACTTAGCCAGGTATACAGAGGGGAAGAGAATTTTCTAGGCTATGTTAGCATCAAGCATGAAAGTGTGGAAGCAGGAAACAGTATGATACGTTTAGAGTAAAGGGTGTGTAGCGAAGTGTGAGATAATGGGGCTTGACTGATAGAAGGCTAGAGAATAAAAATCACTTGTGCTAAGATAATTTATCTTGAAAGGTCCAGGGAGCATTTAAAAATTCTTATCAAGAGAATTATTTGGTCAGATCTCCAATTTAGAACGTTTAGTATTCCACCATTGAAGACAGTGACATATAAGAGTGAGTTCTGGACGAAGGAGGCCAGGTAGGGAGTTACTGTAGTAATGAAGTATGAAGTATGAAGAAATGAGGACTAGAACAAGGGCAGAGGCCACACAAATACAATGGAAGGTATGGCTATATGACACAGTAAGGAAATTGAATCTGTAGAATTGGTGCTGGGTTTAAACATGAGAATTGAACGAGAAGAAAACTCTAAAATAAATCCCAGGTTTCTGGGTTTGGCAAAGAAAGAGATGATGATATTATTCATTATGAGAAGGAAGAGAAACAGATTAACTTGCAGACACATTGAGAGTAGTGAAACTTCCATAAGAGATGTCCAGTGAACAGGTATTTTTATACATTTTGTCAGGGACAAGAAAAGTTCCCATTGATTGGGGCCTATTTAATTGCCTTCTTCTTCTTGCAAGAGTACTATTTTTCTCATCACACCTTGTAATTTTAGGCAAAGGGAAGAATGCTTTTATTTGGAGTTGCTTTTATATGAGACCAAGTATAACTAAAAAGATATAGCATATCCTCAACCCCACCCAGCCCCCATTCATTGCAGCACCTCCTAAGGTGTAGATGTCCCCTGTATCCCAAAGATGTGAGTGGTGACTAAGTGTGATGTGGCACAAACATTGACCACACTAAAGTGACCACATAATACTTCGCTGCTCCCACTGGGAAACAAAACATAATACGAATATACAATGCTTCACAGAGTAGCAGGTGATTTCTTTTTTTTTTTCTTAAAGTCAGATTTATTGAGGTATAGTTTACACTAAACAATTTACTTTTTGTAACTTTTATTTTAAGTTTAGAGGCATCTTTTGACCTCAAAAACCTAGTTAAGTAAGCAAAGGAGCCCTTTTTTTTTTGTTTGTTTTCATTTCACTGATGAGGAAGCTGATGATTAAAGAGGTTAAATGACTTGTCCTGGGTCATACTTAGTCTTGAGTAAACAAGATTAAGTCTTCTGACTCTTAATCCTGCTTTTTCCAAGATATCACAGAGGATCTTCCAGAACAGCTTACTTAGAAAGGACATATAATCTGTTCCTCATAACAGTTTTATGGTAATAGGAATTTAATCTTCTAAGTAATCAACTTAGGCTTTTCCACTTACCAGTGAAATTGCAGGAGGAAACTATAGAACTTGAAACACTATCTTCCACATTTCTGTATTGATCCTATTTGACGGTTTGTGATATTAAGGGAATACATGACTATCATCTAGTGCTTCAAAACCAAGCCCTTCAAAGTAGAGTAACCCACAACATAAAAAGGGCTTAGTTACCTTCTTGGCTCTAGAGAGTCATTAAATCCAACCCTTCTCTTCAGTCTAGCTGCTTAGGAGTGGCTTCTGTTTTAATCATCATTGTTATTATTTGTATTAGTCTGTTCTCGCATTGCTATAAAGAACTACCAGAGACTGGGTAATTTACAAAGAAAAGAGATTTAATTGACTCACGGTTCCACAGGCTGTACAGGGAGCATGGATATGGAGGCATCAGGAAACTTACAATCATGGCTGAAGGTGAAGGGGAAGTAGGCACATCTTCACATGGCAGAGCAAGAGAGACAGAGTGAAGGGAAACGTGACACTTTTAAACAACCAGATCTCAGCCGGGCGCGGTGGCTCACACCTGCAATCCTAGCACTTTGGGAGGCCAAGGCGGGTGGACTGCCTGAGCTCAGGAGTCTGAGACCAGCCTGGGCAACATGGTAAAACCCCGTGTCTACTAAAATACAAAAAATTAGCCAAGAGTGGTGGCACATACCTGTTATCCCAGCTACTCGGGAAGCTGAGGCACAAGAATTGCTTGAACCCAGGAGGTGGAGATTGCAGTGAGTTGACATTGTGCCACTGCACTCCAGCCTGGGCAACAGGGTGAGACTCTCTGTTTCCAAAATAAATATACACACACACACACACACACACACATTTATTTATTTATTTATGTGTGTGTGTGTATGTGTATGTGTATATATATATAAACAACCAGATCTCATGAGTCCTCTATAATGAGACTGCACCAGGGAGATGGTGCTAAACTATTAGAAACCACCCCCATGATTGAATCACCTCACACCAGGTCCCACCTCCAACACCACAGATTACAATTCAACATGAGATTTGAGTGGGGACACAGAGCCAAACCATACCATTATTTTATCATTTCTATTAAGAGTTCCCTGCATTTCAATCTGGCCTAGAATACCTGCTGAGATCATATTCTTATAGGTATTCAGTGATAGTGTCTTAAATTACCATCTGCAAAATACTATTTCAGAAGCTGTAATTCTCTGTCAAGTTCTCTGTTATATTGCTACACTCTGTAGATTTTTAGGAAGTTAAATATTATATATGTATATTTCTGCATTAATGACTTTATTTTGATTCTTGTGGTATCTCAGGAATGTAATATGCAAAGTTTATATAAATGTTTTCTTTAGTGTAATAAATTATTAGGATATGACTCTTTTGTAAAAGGCAGAAAGAACAGTAATTTGAATCCCCGCAGAGATAGCAATGTATTTGCAGACAATTTCAAATGTTTTATCTTTATCTACTAAAAATTCCAGGTTGAAAAGAATAAAATCACCTCCTCTTTCTAAATGCTTTACTCTGGTAGTATTATTATGTAATTATTCACAAAAAGGTGTGTGCTTGTTACACAATCACTACCTTTTCCTTGGAGATTTCAAAAATAAATAGATGAGAAATTATGTCCCTCAAAAAAGACCACAAAAGTTTACCCAGAAAACTTTCCCTATATTGATTTTTCTTTAATAAATGAAGCTACATGTTTTCATTTTTAAGAAACACAAAACCTTAACTTGTTCTTCTCTTTTGACACAGCTTAGGAGGTCTTGCATGCATTCTCTAACCTCACCTCCTACCCCTTTCTCCAACTACACTGTCCTCTTTCAGTTCACTGGACACTCCAAGCTCATTCATGCCTCAGGGCCTTTGCATATCCAGATATCTCCTTCTGCTCACTCCTTATTACCACCGTGGTCCATTTGAGCTGGATCCTCCCAGTTTTTTCTCTATCACTTCACCCTATTCATTTCCTTATTACAATTTACAAAAACCAAAAAGTGTTACTTCTTATCTCTCTTGCCAGGTCTATCAGAGCTGCTACCACATCTGTGTTGGATGTCATGTATAACCAGTGGCTACTTCCATGCCTGGTACATCATTGCTCAGTATCTTTTGGTTGAACGAATGAATGAATGAATGACAAAAATTCCTACTCGAATTTTCTGTTGCTACCTTTTATACTTGCAACTTAATATTATACCCTTATACTCTAAACTCATACATATTTCTATAAATAGGAGAAACTTTGCCCACAGAAATAGCTCACTAAGATTGTAAGCAGGAGAAAGATAACTGAACTTTTTCGAATTTAGAATCTATTCTGGTCACTTTCTAATGAGTTCCTGAATCTTTGTTCCCAGATCTTTGGGAAGCAAATAATTGACCCTTAATAGCTTTTCAAATATGTCATCAGAATGGCAGATGAGGCCTGAAATTCTCAATGGATTAACAAAAAGCCCCTGTTCTCTTGGTAGAATGAAATATAGTACTTATAACACTTCCTTACTTCCTCCAAATTACTTATTCTTTAAGTTACAGAAAAGGAATTCCACAAACTACAATGAAAACTCAAAGGAAGCAATTACTTTAGGTAACATACAAGTTAATACTATGTCTTTTGTTTGGTTTTTCTTCAGACAGAAAATAACTCAAATTTTTTTAATTCATTCTTGAATTTTAGAAACCATTTTTACAGTATTAATCATTTCTGAGCCATCCGTAGATTGAGTTTATTCATCCTTTCTTTAAGTTCCTCTCAACAAACTTAGCCGTGTTTTATGATGCATAAAACATGCGAAAATATTTTTAATCCAAACCAAAATGGATTTTGGTCAGGTATGCTGACCCTGAGCAGTCAGGATATGACAGGGAGAGCAAAACAACCCAACCAGTTCTGATTTTACACAAGTTCCTTGCCTTCTCCTTCAGCATATATCGGAATTGCTACCTTAGATGGTTCTGTATTATGGGAAGTTGACCGACAGAAAATGCAGTATTATATTAGGTCAAAGGTTGGCAAACTTTTCCTGTAAAGTGAATATTTCAGACTTTGTGAGACATGTACTCTCTGTCACAATGACACAACTAAGCCATCTTAGAGGGAAAGCAACCACAGACAATATGTAGGTGAATACGCATAAGTAGGTGCCTTAGTTCAGGCTGCTATCACAAAGTACCATAGACTGGGTGACTTACAAACATATTTCTTACTGTTCTGGAAGCTGAGGAGCCCTAGGTCAGAGTGTCTCTCTTCCCAGTTACAGACTGCTGTCTTCTTCTTGTATTCTCACATGGCAAGAAGAGGACAAGAGAGCTCTCTGGAGTCCCTTTCCTGAGGACATTAATCCCATTCATGAGGGCTCCACCCTCATACCCTAATCACCTCCCAAAGGCTCCACCACCTAATAAGATCACATTGGGTGCTAGAATTTCAACATATGAATCTGGGGAAGAACATAAACATTCAGTCCACTGCAGTGTGCTATAATAAAACTTGATTTACAAAAGTACACTGTAGGCCAGACATGGCTTGCAAGACCGTAGTCTGTCAACCCCTGAATTAGGTGATCACTACAACATGTAAATGAATATGCATTGTGTCTTAGTTCAGGCTGCTATAACAAAGTACCATAGACTGGGTGGCTTACAAATACGTTTCTCACAGTTCTGGAAACTAGGGAGTCCTAGGTCAGAGAGTCCCTCTTCCCAGATATAGACTATTGTCTTTTTCTTGTATCCTCACATGGCAAAAAGAGGATAAGAGCACAATACCTAGATGTATTTGTGATGGGAGTCAGCCATTTTAACATTTATTCAACACCCACTAAACTCCAAGGTTTCCAGACAGTGTCATAAATAAGCTTCACAACTGATCTGTATTCAGTAGGTGTGAAAACTGAAACTACCTGGTTATTAAGCTGTGTGGCCAGACCATGAACCCATTCTCTTCCATCAGGTTCAGCCCTTAAGCACACATGCCACAGAGTCAAAAACAACCTAGATTTGAATCTTGCTCAGCTATTTACTAATGATGTGCTGTATGGAAAATTACTAGACCTCTGTGTGTCTCAGAATCTTCCCCTATCTCATGGAGTGGCTAGGAGGATTAAGAAATAAACCACAAACAGCACTCGCTTAGAACAGTGCTCTCTGCTCAATGCATGTGGCTAGCTTTGACCACAATTCTGCAGACACTTCAGGTTCCAGAGAGTTCCTTCAGAAGTTCCACAAATGTTTGATTTAAATGCTGTTAAAAAAATATTTTTCACTACTTAAAATACCTTAATAAAAAGAAACATATATTCATGCAATGTATACCAAATTTAGCACATATTCTCACTCTATATGTGAACTTGTGTTGTCAGTTAACTTTTACACAGACATAGAAGCAAAGCTTTTCCTGTTCTTTCTGTTTATTTAAAAAAATTGCAGAGAATTCAAGGTAAGCTGATAAAAATAATTCTTACCATTTGTAACCACTTAGCTGTGTGAATCAAAATTGTCTTGACACTGTGCAACTGAAGTAAAAACAATCTAAAATTGGAGGCTGAGTGGACATAAGATTCTCATCTCTAATATTGTGTTAATCAGAAAAACTTTATTATTCCCATTGATTGGCTTTATAATAAGTAAATGTTATAAATTGTTTTAAAGCCTTTATATGAAAATGACTCACTTTTTCTGTTTTATATATTTAAAGTTTCATGTAAATTTTCATTTGGAGCTAAAAAAGACATTTTTCAGCAGAAACATTTAACTAGTACTTAACTAGTCAAGATCTGCCTCTTTAGATTGGGGCTTTTTTTAGATCAAGGCTTGATTCTTATGTATCTTTTTTAAAAATTAGACTCTAATAATTAGGTCAAGACAAAGAGTTACCCAAGCAGAGTTCTTCATTCTCCTTTACTCTCCTACCAACATCATTATGCCCTAGTGGCCTTAATAGATATTTTCTCCTTTGATCTTTATAATAATCCTCTGAGTTTGCCAGGCAGGTGGTATTAGTCTCATAAATGAAGAAGGTGAATGAGACTCAAAGAATATAAATGACTTCCAAGGTCACATGACTAAACAAGTGGTAGGGTCAAGACTCAAATCAGAAGACTTCTGACTACTAATCCAGAGCTTTTCCCACCCGTTTTGATGTCAAAGATGGCTGAGATTTTGGGGAGGGGCTTTGGGAGTTCAGAGGTGACTCTTTAGCCACTGCTGAAGCTGATAGAGATGCAGGATCACTAAACATATCTTATTCCTTGTTTGTTTTTCCATATGTTGACTAGGCTTTCTAGTGATTAAAAAAAGCAACGTAGACACTTGTAAAGTGTTTTAAAACAAATTTACAAGAAAAAAACAACCCTATCAAAAAGTGGGCAAAGGATATGAACAGACACTTCTCAAAAGAAGACATTTATGCAGCCAAAAAACACGTGAAAAAATGCTCATCATCACTGGCCAACAGAGAAATGCAAATCAAAACCACAATGAGATACCATCTCACACCAGTTAGAATGGCGATCATCAAAAAGTCATGAAACAACAGGTTCTGGAGAGGATGTGGAGAAATAGCACTGTTACACTGTTGGTGGGATTGTAAACTAGTTCAACCATTGTGGAAGTCAGTGTGGCGATTCCTCAGGGATCTAGAACTAGAAATACCATTTGACCCAGCCATCCCATTACTGGGTATATACCCAAAGGATTATAAATTATGCTGCTATAAAGACACATGCACACGTATGTTTATTGCGGCACTATTCACAATAGCAAAGACTTGGAACCAACCCAAATGTCCATCAATGATAGACTGGATTAAGAAAATGTGGCACATACACACCATGGAATACTATGCAGCCATAAAAAATGATGAGTTCATGTCCTTTGTAGGGACATGGATGAAGCTGGAAACCATCATTCTCAGCAAACTATCGCAAGGACAAAAAATCAAACACCGCATGTTCGCATTCATAGGTGGGAATTGAACAATGAGAACACCTGGACACAGGAAGGGGAACATCACACACTGGAGCCTGTTGTGGGGTGGGGGGAGGGGGGAGGGACAGCATTAGGAGATATACCTAATGTTAAATGACAAGTTAACGGGTGCAGCACACCAACATGGCACATGTATATATATGTAACAAACCTGCATGTTCTGCACATGTACCCTAAAACTTAAAGTATGATAAAAAAAATTATTGTTCTGGACTGTCTCACTGGTTGTAAGAGTCATTTGACATGATGCCTTGCTAAGAAATCCACACATAGGTCTCAAACTCAGTCCTGGTTGATCTCCTAGGGTCTATGCTCCATGAGGGCAGGGACAGTACTAGATATTTGTGTCCACAGACATCTAGAGGCATCCAGTTCTTATCTGTTCATAAATATATGATGGAATCAACCATCATTCTATACTTTTTAGATCTTTTTTCCTTTTGCTACCATTGTTTTTGGACCATTATTGCAGGCATATCATAAACTTCCTTGGTAATTCTTGACATTTTGGTTCTGCCCCCCTCAGATTTTTTCTGCATACCATCATCAGTGTAATCTTAAAGCATCCAGCAATGCTTCTCCAGCGCCTCTCAGAACAAGGCCCAGATTATCCTCCTAGGATTCAAGTTTCTTCATGATATGGGCATGCCTTATGAATACACCTCCGCTCTGGTCATCACTGTCCCTGCAGTCCTCTCTCCATATAGGACATGCTCATTGCTGCTTTGTATCTCTGCCATTGCTTGTCTGTTTGCTAGGTTTCATTTCTCTACACAGATCCAAATTGTACCCATGATTTCCTACCTAATTCAATTCTAATTTTATATGATCCCTGCCCCAGTAATTTTAGCCCATAAGAATTTTTATAGCACAAATTTTGTACTTAATGACACTTGTATTGTTTCATGGGTTAGTCCAATCTCTATGAGGCTGTAGGCAACCAACTAAGATATTTAAATTGTACCCACATTGTCCTACCTTCCCACACTGTAGACACCTACTAAATTGGAGTAATGTGTAATAAAATAATTTATAGATTTAACTAATTGAAATTATCCCAAGGCACAGAGAGAACAAACAAACATATTCCTGAGACATGTCTAATTCATGTGCCGTGGTTATCTTGAGATAATTTTCCACTGTACTTTTAATAAAAGAGACACCTAAATTATAATTTTATAGTTTGCTTTTGTTTTTCCTCCTTGAGCATTGCCATGGTTATTGATATTTATTAAATAAAATCTGCCACTGAAGCATATATAACCACCCAAGAATGAATTATAGCAAATATTTAACTGCCTGCCTGCCTGCCTTTGAATTGGTTAATCAGAATGAGTGATGTATTAGCTGGTTCAACTCCTTTCACCTGGAAAGATGGCTATCGATTTCCTTTATTGTGATTTAAAAGATTTGAGGAAAGTCTAAAAGCATTTCAAAAGATTTCAATGAGTAAGACATAATTCTGCTTTTTCATAACCACTGAATGAAAAAAAACTAAATACAAAAAAGATTCTTTGAGTAAAATTCTGTCATTCTCCACTTCTTATTGTGTTAAAAAAATCAAATATGATATGAGTGAAAGTCAAGTTCTGCTTGTATGTATGAAATGAGAAGAAGAGAGGTGCTATAGATTATTAATAACAGGGGATGTTTTGTACCTGTTCTGGCAGATGAATATGCATTTTTGTGTTGGAGCCAGTCCATAAGTCAAATTCCTTTAAAACAGGCAGAGGCCAGCCTGGTTCTGGCTGCAGCCTGCACAGCCAGAAAAACAGAGGAAGAAGGGCCTTCCACCAGCATGAAATGTTATCCACTTTGATATGTAAACATTCTTCCTTCACCTGAAGTTGATGTCAGGGTAACTAAAACACAAGAACTTGGTTGACTGAGCAGAAGCAATCTGTTGTATTCTTCTGTTTTTCAAAACCAGAGATAATCAAGGACTGTTATTTCAGATGCTGGCTGACCTAACTTTTGAGTGGAAAACGAACCAGGAATCTGAGATAACTGGATAGTCTCTGCATATTTTTAAAAAATCAGCATGTTTCCTGAAACTGCTCAGACTTAGCTGATTTTTGTTGCTGTTGTTCTCTTTGTAAGTTTTTTTTTCTTCTTTTTTCTCTGTGTTCCAGACTCCTGGAATTTAATCTATTGGGTGGGAGTAAATGACATAAACTGTACTCATATTTGCAAAAAGCCCAAAAAAGATGTTAAGGCTATTAACAACAGACTTCTGCACTACAGTTGAAATGGGCTAGGTGAATTGGGACAGAATTCTATGAACATTTTATGAAGCTTTCCTTAAATTTCTAATTGAAAATTGCTACTGTGTGTGTTACTGTTGATTCATTTCATTTAAGTCTTGGTCCTGGAGATTCTATTGATACCCCATTCTTGGGGATGAAAAACGTTAAATGCGCACATTTTTTAGGAAAATGGGCTGGGTGGGAGATGGAAGGCTTTGGCTGCCATCCTAGGGTATTCCTGTGCGTTGCGATGGTCAGCATTTCTGTATCTAAACATCGAGAAAGTACAATAAAAATACAGTATTATAATCTGGGACCACTATCATACACGCAGTCTTTCTTGACCAAAACATCCTTATGCCACGCGTGGCTGTGCTGAGAAGGAGGAGCACTCGTCCTCTCCAAGCACATCCAATTTGCCTCAGTCCTCATGACTCTTACCCTGTTCCCACAACTGAGCTCATTTGTTATTGAAGTTGCTTTTCTTATACCCAGCCCAGTTTTCCATTGATGCTCCCGCTTATTCTATGTAGGTATTTTCATTTATCATACGATATCCCTAGTCTAAGATTTCATTTGAGGAAAAAAAGAAAAAAAAAGTCTGCTGCTAAAAATAATTTGAAAACTCGTAGACAGGAGGACCTTTCAAATCCCTTACAATTCTAACAACCAGTGAATTCATGCTTCACAGCCATTCAGATCTATACGTATGAAATACAAGACATGTGTTCAACTTTCCTGCATCGCCTCCTTTAAACTTTCTTTTTTCTTTTTTGAGTCAATCCCTGCAGGAACAGACCAAGTGAGCCCAGTAAGAGAACAGTTCACTCCCACCTGCCACCTTGAGCCAGCCAACAATCTCAGCCTCACCACTCCATTCTTGATTATGTAGAACCATTCCAATCCTGAGTGACAGGATTTGCAAAGACAGCTGTTGGGCTCCACAAACATTTGGAGGAGGGGAAAATGTGAGGCTGGTTGCTACATTCTCCTACTTCTTTTTACTGAAAGGAACAGCTGCGATCTTCACATGTAAGATGAAGTAAACAAAAGCTGACAATGCCCAGCACCATTCAGCAGTAAGCATTCAAATAGATTTTTCCTCACCGCCTTTGCAGGCCCGGCACAGTCTCAGTTCCCCACAGCACAGAGAGGAAGCAAGGTCTTTGCATGCACGCCCTGTTCACTTGGCCAAACATTGCCCTAGATGTGCAATTCAAGCCGTATAAAGCAAGCATAATTCAAGAGCCCTGACTCTTTCACTATTTCATGATTGCTTATTACTCGCACACGGCATTGTCAGGTTCCAGCAACTCTGTGTGCAGCAGGCAGAAATGCAGTGTTTATCTCGGACAGGCAAACATTCTTAGGCTCATCGGCATAAGTACCCACGCTGAACTGGCTATCGGGAAGTAGATCCCTGCATGGGAAAGTCAAGGTATGTTTAGAGAGACTCGATGATTCAACCCCATGGCTGGCTCATTCCTTTTGTTTCCTCTGCCTTTTTATTTGCTTACACAGAAAACAGAGTATTCATTTATTTCTTTTCCCGCTCTCATCTCTATTAACCGCTAGGGCCATCTGCCCATCTGAAACTGTCTGTGAATCCAGGTGACAGTGAAAATGAAGAAGTGGTGATTGTCCCTGCATGTTTTCTCTGAAGGGTTAACAACAAAAAAAAAAGCCTTTGTGTCTGTTTCGAGTTCTCCAGTTGAAGTACTGTACTCATTGAACTGCAAGAAATAAAACCTGCAAGTAGGCACCGTGCTAATGTAATAGAAATGTGTTAGACAGGGGCACTATTTCTTAAATATGCTTGAATTAAGCAAGTTCTTTTAAAAAGTGGGTGGGACTTTTGATGTTTTACATAGTTATATTTTCAATTTCTTGTGCTCAGTTTAAAACTCAAGATTCTTTGTTTCCATGTGTGTCATTAGGGCAGGTGTTGGATGACAAGTAAATGCATTGAAAAATGAAAAAAAAGAATTATTTGTGCCCTGACCTCCATGAATTCGGTGACTTGATATATCCATACAGATCTGACTTTTAATCATAGGTGC
Source organism: Nomascus leucogenys (assembly GCF_006542625.1). Lineage (NCBI taxonomy): Eukaryota > Metazoa > Chordata > Mammalia > Primates > Hylobatidae > Nomascus > Nomascus leucogenys. The sequence continues at coordinate 13,073,916 of NC_044390.1, read as the reverse complement.
TCACAGGTGGGGTAAGGGATAAAGAAGGAATTTGTCTACAGGATCCTTTTATCCTAAGATGCCTTACAACATCCAATTGTGTTACCGTTTTTTTTTTGTTGTTTTTTTTTTATTGTTGTTTTTTGTTTTTACAAACCCATTGCTAGGCTAAGAAGTATTGATTCCATCTAGTTAAACATGTCGAGTGAGAGGAAGTGATCAATGGATTACTTCTTCAAAACATTTATCCCCCCCAGTGGAATCCTCTGATTTTTATAACCTTAAAGAGCCAGGTACAGGAGTTGGGAGAAGAATTTAAAATTTGAAATGTCTTCTTTTTTTCAACTCTGTTAATGAAAACTCTAGTTAATGCCTGTGATTTTCTGGGTCTCCTTCTCTACTTCCCGCCATTATCACCACCTTTTGTTGCTGCTGGGGCTGTGAGTACCCAGAAGGAACATGAGATGGCCTTTCTCAGATATCTGGGTTTAAATTCAGTTCGTATCTCTTACGTGAAGTGGGTAGGGCCAAAAATGACTCACTGCCCAGTGGTGCCTGGAAACATTATCAGCAAAGGCATTCACCTAAGGACAAAATAAACACAGAATTCTCATATGGGCCCATCTTTCCAACCATCTCCTGGACTCTGGTAGTCTTTTCTGAGCCAGATATCTCTCTAAAGTCACTTGCTGTCAGACCTTTTTGTCTCATATTTAGGAATGGCTGAAGTTCTTTATAAATCCCAGATGAAACAGGAGGAAAACTACTTTGAAATGATCATTTCCATGATCTCTAAAATTCAACAAACAGTATTTCTTAAGATTAACGGATGTGAGCCTATGACAGGTTCAATGTGGGACCAACTCAAGGGAAATTGATGACCGAAGTATTAAAAGGCATTCATTACAACGCAGGTTCACCTGAAGAGGGGGTGTCCCCCAGTAGTGCTTCTGCAGCAGAATTGCTTAGAAACGGCAGAACATCCACAAGGCAAGTACCCCAGGCCATTGTGTCTGACTGTCTTTCAAATAGAGGAATGGCTGGTTGCCATTTGCTGAGGGCATCTCCTGCACTGAGAACTGTGTGCATATATGGATGGTATTGCTGAGACTCACAAGTATGCAAGATAGAAGCTAGGTGGCATTTTTTTCAGATTAGGAATCTGAGAATGGAAGATAGACTGAGAAGGGGAGCAGGGGGAGATAGGGAGAGACTGGGCAAAGGGTACGAAGTTACAGTTAAATAGGAATAAACCCTGGTGCTCTATTGCACAGTAGGGTGCCTGTGGTTGACAACATTGCATTGTCTATTTCAAAATAGCTAGAAGAAAGGGTTTTGAATGTTCTCACCACAAGGATATGATAAATGTATGAGGTAATGGATATGCTAAATACTCTGGTTTGATTATTACATATGGTATGCCAGTTTCAAAGCATCACGTTGTACCCCATAAATATGTACAACTATAATGTGTCAATTAAAAATAAAATAAAATAAATTTTATTGATAAAAGAATAAAAAATAGCATGCTTTTGGCCACACTATTTGATAGGCATCATTTAAAAAACATAAGACTATAAGGCCGGGCATGGTGGCACATGCACCTGTACTCCCAGCTATTTAGGAGGCTGAGTCAGGAGGACTGCTTGAGCCCAGGAGTTTGAGATCAGCCTGGGCAACATCTTTAAAAAATATACATAGTATAGATGATGTAAAAGGGCCACCTTTCCAAATGAGTCAAATTCTTCCTTAATTTAATACATTCCTGGGTAGTAAGTTTTTAGAGAGCTAAATTAATTCCTTGCTATATCTTAGGATACCATTTATAAGTGTTCTCATGGGGGTTAGCTTCATTTTATGTACTAAACACTTATTTGAAAGGATCGTTGCCTTTTTCCATGTGCTAATTTATATAGAGAATTTATGTATTGTGGGGATTTAATTTATTCCTGCATTTTATCCAGGAAAATAGAGCCAGATGTTTTTGGACACTTGTTATTTGCTTTAAATAAGATATCAGGTTAAGATAAGAGAAATATGTTGATTGGATATTGCATCTTCCTCTGGAGAATGTAAAACCTTTCACGTCCTACATCTCATCATACCTTACAACTTTAGAACAGACTCTAATAAAAGGAAAATGTTTTAACTGTCCCTTTACTTATACAGGGCAGGACGGGAAAGTGCACTCAATTATACTAACAGAGCTCTCAATTAATCTAAATTCAAAGCGAAGGCTCCTGTTGTGGATCAGGGACCCTGAATAAACATGCTTTCTAGGAGACTTCACCGCCAGGTTCCAAGAGAGGTCACAGTACTCCTGCACTCCTGACGGCAGACCCTTGGATTCCATTGCAGGCAGTGACACACCGAGAGTAAGAGGAGCTGGCTGCAGCCCTGTCCACGTGTGTCTGCTGGCTCGCCCTTCTGTCTGGCATCTCCACGCCCCTCCTCTTCCGGACTCCCTTGCATGACCTTCCAAACAGAATGAGCTGTCTTTCCAAATATGACCCTAACTCATTCAACAGCTGGAGGCAAGAGCAAACTAGAGCTCATGCAAAGGGTATTAGCATTGAGTCTATTTTTTCCCCCTCTTTCTCTCAGACTAAAAGGTATTTGGAAAATTCATCTAAAAACCTTTTTTAAAAATTTCATTCATAAAAATAGCCGAGGGGTTTCTCGGAGAGTTTCCTTTTAGCAAGTCTTTTGGAAGGAATAAATGTCTACTTTATTATTTTTCCTTCCTGTCCTTGACCTCGGAGAGGATTAGAGGGTCTGGGCAAGGAGAGGAGCCTCACACCCAGCCACCCACACTTTTCCTTCTGACAAGCCCCACCGCCATGCCATGCTCTGTACAAGTTCTCTGGAAGAACATAAGAGCCACCTTATGTGTGAGGGAATGAGACCATGCTTTGAAGAGCCAGACTTTCTCCTTTTACTTGCTCTTGAAATTGTTTTCACTCTGATCTGCAAGTCAAAGAAGTGATCTATTATACATTTAGGGACCTCAAAATCTGTTTGACTCTGTGCAAATAAGGTACAGTCCCTGCCTTCTTCCTATAGTTTTCTTATCACTAGGAGACTTGAAAAGGATTTAGTTCGACAACTGAGTCAGCATGAGCTCACACAAATCATTTCACACCAATGTCATTTTCTTTCTTTCTTCCCCCCGCCCCCACTTTTTTATTTAAATAATTCGGTCAGGGAAATCCCACATGCTTAGTATCATTTTGTCAGCAAGGTACATGACAACTCTGGTCACAATAGAAAGTCGTTTAGTGAATTAATGTCAACTCTGGAAAAAGTGGCTAATGTGTCTTGGGGAGTTTGGTCCTTGCCTGTACACCTGCCTGAAGATCACAAGAGTAAGAAGGACAGGTAACACACACTGAATGACAGGGTCAGAGCTTAGCAATATCTCAGAAGCCTGTCATATGAGCCAAACCCAATACAAAACAATTTAGCAATATTAAGTAATTATCACATTTTGTACTTCAATAAAAAAATTTAATATCATGACTTTGCGGTAGGAAAGGCCAAGTTTAATGTTGGTTAAAAATAATTTGGAGATTATGTTTGTCTGTCTTCAATATGATGTTTCTTTCAAAATATCCCAAATAATCTGAATTAATGGTAGAAATAATATCCACCATTTATTGGGTACCTAGTATCTGCTAAAATAACAAATTTACAATGAAGGTGTAACTATTCCCATTTTACAGATGAAAAAATGGAGGAGGTTAAGTAACCAGCACTAAGTCAAAATGGCTAGCAAAGATCAAAACCAACATGTTAGCCAATGTTAGGCAGCTCAAGTCCTTTCCTCTGTGCCTGAAATCAAAGAAATTTTCCAGGAATTTTGCATTGGTTATTCATATCAAGTGTAAAAAATGTTATTCATCTCAATGAACCAAAATTAAGTCAAGACACTTAAGGACTGTCTAGAGGAAAATGACCAGGATAGGAAAGAGTCTGGAAGACATGCAAGAAAGAGATGGTAAATATTTAACATGAAAAATAGAAGATTTGTGTGGGATATAGGAGATACCTTCAAATAATGAAGACCTGTGGTCAACTGGGGCAAATATTTTAACCCCAAATAAGTTCTTCAACAATAACAGTTTCATTACAAATAAGGGAAGAGAAAGTGCCCACAATGAGCATTTTCAGTCACTAGATGCAGAATCGGAGAGCCACCTGCCAGGGTTGTTATTGAGTGAAATTCTGACTTTGAAAACATTTGGCCTATATGAGGGATTCTTAATCTGATATCCATGGAAGAGCTTTAGGAAGTCTTTGAATCCCTGGAAATTATATGAAAAATTGTATATGTGTTTTTTTTTTCTTGGGAAATGGTGGATATATTTCTTCAGATCCTAAAGCAATTCTACAACGTTGGTGAGGCAGTGAAAGGAAATCACTTCCAATTCTACAGTTCTGTTTTGTAAAAGTAGTCTTACCCTTCACAGAGGTGCACCCAAGAGAACTGTGTGATTGATTTAATGTTAGGGGTGAACGAACATAAACAATTGAAGAAAACTTCAAGGTTTTGAGCCTTGTAACTAAGATGTTGATACAATTAAAAAAACTTTAATAAAAGAGAAGCAAATTTAGTGGAAGATAACTAAGTAGAAATAAATAGGCAAACTGAAGCCTGTCTAAGATTCCAGTACTGAGTGTACTGAGTACGTAATCCAAATATTCTTTTACATCATGGCAGAAAAATGCTGAAATCTAGGGATATACGCTGACTAGTAACTGAGTCTTATATAAATAATTTTTTTAAAGCCACTTGAAATTTAGAACCATAAAATGTTATAACACTAACTGTTCTAGAGGCTACTTACTTCAGTCCCCTAATGTTACAACTTAAGAAATCATGTCTCAGAAAAACTAAGAGACATATTCTGTATTCTGGGGCCTGGTTCCCGATTCACGTCTCTGTCAGCAAATTTAAGGAAAAAAAAATGTCTAAAACATTCAAATCTGGAATAAACCTATGTATTTTTCAGGAAGAAAATATATATATAAAAAAATTAGTCTTAACTACATATAATACACAAAGGTCCACTTTGTTATGGTATAAGGCAAGACCGTAAGGAAGTCTTATGCCTCCTTATGAGGCATAAGATTGCCCCTTAGGAGTTTTAAAGTATGAATTCCACACGTCAGCATGCTCTGGGATGTTTTCACAGTGTTTTTAACATTGGTCCTCGTAGTCTTAATTTACCTCTGGAAATTTCCATGGATGCTTAAACTATGAAGAACAAAGAAGTATATGGCTGTGTTATTTAGAGTTAGTGAATTAGGTTCTGCAAGTCTTTTGGTTTCCTTTTAGATGTTGTCTTGTCAGTTTCAAAGATCAGAGGGAGACCAGCTCCAGGAGTGCTCATGCATGCATCAGTGGTCTTCCATACCATCTGATGAAAAGATTCATTCTGTGTCTCAAAAGGATATTCTAGATCCAGTTCTGAGTCAGCAGGTCTTTGGTGTGTGTGTGTGTATATATATATATATATATATATATATATATATATATAAATTTTTCCACTGCCTCATTTTTTTAAATCCATCTGACAAGGTCAAGGTGGGGTTGAGACAAGAAAAAATTGGAACTAGTCCCATTTGAGACTTATTTCCTTAAAAAAGGAACGGTTTTTTAATAATCTGAAAGTTTACATAATTTTGACATGCAAGTTATATACGTGTGTGTGTACGTGTGCGTGCTTGTGTGTATGTTCATTTTTTTAAAGAGATTCAAACTAAATAAAATTTTGATTGGGGGTGTTGCTGAAATGACTAGAGTGTCAGCTGTTATAACCTCGGCTTTAAACACTAAACCAAAACATAGGCTTCATGTTGCAACTCATACTGAAGCTTTATAATATATGGCCTTAGAGTAGAAGTATAATGATCTCTTGGGAGAGGCAAGATCCAATTAAAATTCAGTTTGCTGTCTTTTGGAAAGACATAAGCAGTTATATATCCTTCGAGAGGGTCTTAAGAAATACACACCTGAGCTTTAAATGGCTACTCATTTGACTGTGAAGTTGAATTTCATTCAGTTCATCTGGGAGTCAGAGCACAAGAAAGCATTCAAATAACAACACTCTGATATTTCGTGGTGTGTTACCAGGGAGAAAAGAGCTCCTGGAAAATGAATGCCTTACACATTTGCAGATATTACCAACCACTTATAAAAACAAGGCTATTGTTATGCATAAAAGTCATTCCTTTTAGGGGAAGCCTAAGAGTGAATTGAAATGTGGCTGACATTTCTACCACAAGATAAAATGTTTTTTTAATATCATGTTTAAGTTCTCTTAGTTAAAAAAGAGAAAGGGGAAAAAAAAGAAGAAAAAAGAAAGAAAAATATCTACAATCCAGTATTCAGAAGCAATTCCAGACACTTCACCCATGAAATAACTCACTGGAAGGCATTACATTTCTAAACACAAAAGCTATTAGCAGCCTTTTCTAACTCTCTCTTAGTTCAGTAAGGGAATTATTGACTGTATTTTGCAATCCCACATGTTTTTAAAAGACAAAATACATAGTACATTGAACAGAAAACATACAAACGCTTTCTATTTAATTTGTTAGTTCATGACTAAGATGAAACACTCCAACATATACAATAACCTCCCCACCCCCACTTCACTCTGAGGTTCTTTTGGTTATTTCTTTTTTACAACAAAGGTTTGATGTATTTTTTAAAATATAAAAAGAAAAAGCCACTATATTGCCTCAGAGCTACTCCATCTCACTGCCTCACTTTAAATTCTGATTGACTGTAATGAGACCACAGACAGATTGATGAAATAAATTTAGATACTAAATAGCATTGTACTTGGGGTGATTTAGTTATATAGCTCATTTACTTCTTCAACAAATTTGTTGAACAGCAGTATTAGTTAAGGCAATGCAAGCTGATGTCATAAATAAACCCCCAAATCACAATGGCCTAAAACCTTAAAGGTGTAATTTTTATTCATGGAAGCAGTGCAATGTAAGCAACTACAGGATTCGGGCAGCCAGAATTCTTTCATCCTGTGTTTCCATCACCTTCTAGAGCTTCAAAGTCTTCTGCATTTATCCAAGATAAGAGAAAAGAAATTTGAGAAGGTGTACCTGTTTTTAGCCATCTTCTGCTCACTTGCTCTTCGAATTAACAAATCACACAACCATACCTAAGTGCAAAGTGGTTGAGAAATTTATTTCCAGATGGGACAACCACCTTCCAGTGATAATTTCACACTCTGAAAGAGGTCAGCTGCAACACCTGTAATAATACTGTGCTGGACATTGTGGAATTTTCTAAAAGAAACAAAACTGGGACCTTGTCTTCCAGGAGCATACACTTTAGCAAATTTTTGCAAGAATTTTATTCCCTTACCAATAATAATAGTTAATATATATTAAAAGTTTGTTATGCATCAGGCTCATTATTGGTCCAGAGGGTGTGCGGGTAGTATTTCAGGACTCAAACCCTGGTGTCTGGGCTGTCCAACTTCATGCTCTTGCCTCCTGCCCTCTGTAGACTTCTAATCACTTAAGGGAAGAGACTCAAGTCTGGTTCTCTTAGAAGTTCCCACCACAGAGCAGAGCACACTTCAGACAATGAAGGAATGTGGATTATACTAAACAAAACCCTAGCACCTACTGTATAGGTAACTGTTGGCAATAAATTAGAGCTCAATTCCAACTCATAAAAAGCTGTACTCCAAAGTAAAATTCACCATAAATGAAAGCTTTTTTAAGATATGAGTTGCCTATACTATAAATATTGATTTTTTTTAATTTGAGTCAATTGAGATGAAATGCTAATTTGAGTAGACGAGCATATGAGCATTAGTGGAAAAACTCACCTAAAAAAGTATAAGAGAGAGCAAGATGCCCAAGATAGATTAACACAACACTTTAACCAGAATGTTCTATCATTTTCTTTCTGCACATTCACCTTCTAACTTGCAAAGCTGTCTTGCTTCACATGATCTCTTGCCATCTAATTTGATGGGGTTTTCTCTGAAAGAAATGAAGGGAGGATTCCTCCAGTTCTTGTTTTCTATGGTAATTATCCTAAGTTTTAGGGGAAGAATATTAAAAGAAGAATTCTAGGCACTTCTCAACTTGGAGCAGAATAGAGATGTATTCCAGTAAGGAATGTAGTTCATGGGCATAAGTGACTTGAATATGAGGTAGAATTGGGGGTAAATAACCTATGAAATGTATAGATGATATTCTATCAGAAAAGAGATATTACCTATAGTTTTGCAAAAGAAATAAACTTTTAGCTAGGCCTTTTAGAAACACGTAAAATTAACTGAGTTTACCAAGTACAGAAAAAACAGGAAATTGTCATTTAGAAGGGCATTATCTATTCAGCTAGTCAACCAAGAAATATGTCGAGTGCTCCGATGTAAGCTAGGGTACAAAGAGCAGTGAAGAGAAGGGGACAGTAAAAAGTACAAGACAATACCTATTCCCATATAGGTCAGCAGCTAAGAGCAACAACAAAAGAGAACAATGGGCATGTACAGTGCATCTACCTGTACCAGGTAACATGCTAGGTGAATTATTCAAATTATCTCATTTGGCACTAATGCATGTAAAGTACATAGCAAGGTGCCTGTCACAGAAAGAATGTACAATAAGTGATAGCTGTGATTTAAATGCCAGTTTTATGTGGAGGTTATTATCTGTTTTCAAATTAAAGAAAGAGGCATGGTGAAGCTATGTGATGCTATAAACTAAATGTTTTTATCCCCACAAAATTTGTATGTTGGAACCTAATCACCAAAGTAATTGTGAGGCCCCATAAAGGTAGGGCCTTTGGAGGTTGATTAGGTCATGAAAACTCCACCTTCATGAATACTGTTATAATAATAATAATTAGTACCCTTATAAGAGAGGACTGGGGGAGCTCATTTGTCCCTTCTACCATGTGAAGATGTAGCAACAAGGTACCATCTTTGAAGCAGAGAGTGAGCTCTCATCAGACATTGAATCTGTCAATACATTGATCTTGGACTTCCCAGCCTCCAGGACTGTAAGCAATAAATTTCTGTTGTTTATAAATTATCCCACCTAAGGTATCTTCTTACAGTAGACTGAGATAGGTGATATATCCAAAGCCCCTTAGCTGGAGAAACCAGACATACACGCATGGAAAGTTCAATAACAATGAGATTGTGAAAGTTGCTCTCCTGGCAGTTCTGTTTTACTAGTAGACTATTCATCTTAGTGCATGGGTTGTTATTCCTCAATCTGGCTGCTGAGTCCCCTTTGGGTGTTTATGATTTTAACTGCCTGCCCCTGGTTCTAGTTGCCTGGGTTAGGCAATGAGGGTATTTTGTGCAAATTGCATCCTGAGTGCCTATGCTGCAGGTCCCCATGAGTCTTCCATTCTAATGCTAATCAATTTCCAGCTCTCTATCTTAAGCAGAGTACCTTTTAGGACAGGGCGATAGGGGGAGCCTAGAGGTCACACGCAAGGCCTTCCATCTGTGGAGGTTTAGTTGGAGAAAGCTGACAATGAGTTGATTCCTGTGCAGCAGTAGTCATGAACCTGGGGCAGGAATCAGAGCACCGTGCTATCTCCCAGGACCCAGAGAGCGTGGCCCTGAGAGACAGATTGGTGAAATCTCTAAAGGGCAATGTGCCAGATTGATGAGATGATCTTGGGGGTACTTGCTAGTCTCCTTAGCTTCAGAGGGGCATGGAGGGAGGGGAACAGATAGGTTCAGATCCTCTCAGCCCTTGAGGCTGGTCAAACTTGTTGCAGCTTTGTAGAGAAGTGTCTTACCTTGTACTTGTACAGATGATTTGCTAACCGGGGCTGAGACTGTTGTATCTCCCTCCATTCCAGTGACTCAAGTGTCCTCAGAGCTAATCCAGGTAACTAGAACCAGGGGCAGGCAGTTAAAATCATAAACACCCAAAGGGAACCCAGCAGCCAGATTGAGGAATAGCAACAACCCACGCCCCAAGATGAATATTCTACTAGTAAAATAGAACTTCCAGAAGAAACAGATAACAACTGTAACAAAGAATCAAAAGTATACTTACAAAAATTGAAAAATAGCATTAAAATAACTTTTCCAGCATTCAAAAACATGGTTTTTCAATTAAAAACATCAATTCAGTTAAGGAAAGGATGGCCTAAGATGAGACAGACTCACTTGCAATATTAAGACATAAAAGGGTAAATACCAAATGAGTCGTTTTGATTCTCAGGTGGAATTGACCATTAGACTCACCCGTTAAAAACACAGACTTTTCAACTTACCCAGCCCTAATGAATCAGGAACTCTGGAAGTCGAGCCAATGAAACTGCATTTCGGTTGGAAGTGGCCACTGGTTTTGGGCAATGGTTATGGGAGGCTGTAGAAACTGGCAGTACATGTTGAATGAGTTATCAGGGTGAGAGATCACTGGGTCTGCAGGGATGGTTGTAAGGACTGTGGGAGAGAGATGAGAACTGAAATGAGCATGAGAGGTGGGTAAAGTTTATTGATAGGGACCTAAAAATATGAAACAAGGATTGATGAATGTTTTGTCTGCATGATCCCAAGTTTTCACCAGATGTAGACACAAATACTTTTCACAACCGTAGATCAAATAGCAAGTCTAAAATTTTTATAAGTTTAGCTTTAAATAATATAAAACACATCAGATAAATAAGAAGTTGAAGTATTGCGATTTTGCAAATGTTCAGGAAGCTTGTGTTCATCCAGTTCACATTTCCTTCACTCTATGTGTGCATGTTTGATAACTGAAATACACAAGTTAAATCTTTAGTCTTACTTTTTTAACCACTGACAATGACTATCGTCCATTTCTCTCCCAATGTTCCATTTCAAGACAGATGGATCAGTTTGTCAAGGTCTGAGCAAACAGTAGGAATAAATGGAGTGTTCCAAAGGCAAATCTGTAGTGGTGTCTTTAATTTGATAAACTCACGCTTGCATATTTTTCTCCTGCATTTCCTGAACCACTCCACTAAGGGAGACAACCTAGTACTTCTTGGTTTTTTTTCTCTTCAAATGGCTGCTTCTGAGTCACAGATGTAAAATAACACAAATCAAAGGATTCATGGATCAAGAAAAATGACTTCTGATCATTTCCAGTAGGTTATTTCCTTGGAGCTGTTCTGCTCTGCCCCCAGGAGGTGTAATGGATTTGAACTAAATGTAATCAAAAATCTTCACCTGCATCCTTATTTCCTGAAAGTAGCTCAGTCCCATGAAGCTCAACTTTCTGCAGCTGTGAGACCCACGACATGGCTGCTTCCTTAGGGGAAATAAACTCGATGTTTCTCTGAGTCAGAACCACAGAACAACAGTCTCATGAAATGCTCTATGCCAAACAAAAAGCACTCTGCACTCAGATTTGGGATGAGATTCACATGCTATCAGTTCTCAGAGGGCGACAGAGCACATCCAAGCTTCTGGAGCCCCTGCAGCAGAGAAATCATTTTATTCATAACTCTCTTTAACTTAGTCACTTGTATTCATTTTTGAGTGCTGCCTTAACAAAGTAACAACTAGGTAGTTTAGACAACAGAAATGTATTGTCTCACAGTTCCGGAGGCTAGAAATTCAAAGTCAAAGTGTTGGCAGCCCTGTCCTAAGCCTCCCTCCTTGGCTTGTAGATAGCTGATTTCATGTTCACAGGGCATTCTCCCCATATAGGTGTCTATCTCCAAATTCCACCTGTTTACAAAGACACCAGTCATAGTGGATTAGAGTCCATCTAACGACTTCATTTTAACTTGATTACCTCTGTAAAGACCCTATCTCCAAATAAGGTCACATTCTGAGGTACTGAGGTTTAGAACTTACATCTGAATTTGAGGAGGGAGATGTAATTCAACTGATTATACCACTGAATCCTTTTTTTCCCATGTCATCTATTAACAGCCTGAAGAACACGTTTAGAGAGATGTTACTGTGGCTTCACAGATACCATGCTCTTCCTCAATGGTTCCCAAATGCCATTTGCAGAATATATGCAGAATCACTGACAGTGCTTTTTAGAATTCTAAATCTGCCAGGCATGGTGGCTAACACCTGTAATCCCAGTACTTTGGGAGACCAAGGCAGGCAGATCACTTGAGCCCAGGAGTTCGAGACCAGCCTGGGCAACATGGTGAAAACCCGTCCCTAATAAAAATACAAAAAATTAACTGGGTGTTGTGGCATGCACCTGTAGTCCCAGCCACTTGAGAAGGTTAGGTTGCAATGAGCCATGAGCCCATGATCCTCCACTGCACTCCAGCCTGGGCAACAAGAGTGAAACCTGTCAAAAAACAAACAAACAAAAAAAAAAACAAGAATTATAGATTCTTGGGTCTCACCTCCACAAATTAAAATCCACTGGATCTAAGGAGGAACTCAGGAATTTGCAATTTACAAAGTTGCCCAGAACATTCTGATGCATCACTAGATTGGAGTTCCACAGCCAGTCAGTGCTCCTTTATTATTTTTTAGACTTGATTTGGGCCATAAATCTTATAATAGCTACCTAAGAAGTACACTTCTTCTTTAAACAATATGAACATAGAATTGTTTTCTCATCTCTGTTTTTATTACATCTTCTATCTTCCTCCATTGCAGTACAAACCACTTGATGTGCATAGATTCTGCCTTACTCATCTTTTTATTCTCAGTGTGTACCAGAGAATCCACACATAAATAACATTCAATACGTGTTTATTGAAGAAATAAATACCTCCAGCAACACAGGCAAACTCTACAATTGTTTCATCGTTTAAAGAAGTTCCTGGCAGGGCGCAGTGGGATAAAGTGTATCCCAGCACTTTAGGAGGCCGAGACAGGTGGATCTCTTAAGCTCAGGAGTTCAAGACCAGCCTGGCCAACATGGTGAAACCTCATCTCTATTAAAAATACAAAAAAAAAAAAAAGGGTAGCTGGGCATGGTGGTGTGCACCTGCAGTCCCAGCTACTCAGGTGACTGAGGCAGGAGAATTACTTGAACCTGGGAGGCAGAGGTTGCAGTGAGCTGAGATCACGTCACTGCACTCCAGCCTGGACAACAAAGTGAGACTCCACCAAAAAAAAAAAAAAAAAAAAAAGAAAAAAATGTTATTGACATTGACATATCTTTATACTTGAGAGAACTCAGCTACTCCTAAGATTTTAACCCATGAAGCCATGCCCGCTGTCCTGCCTCATTTTTACTCCTGCCATGATAGCTTACCTGTGGTTTCAGGACACGTCTTTCTCTTTCCAGCCTCAAAGATCTTTTGCACATGCTATTTTGGAACTCTTCTACCTGCCCTCTTTCTCCACCCCATCCCCAATTGCCACTACTATTTCCAAATGAATATTTGTTCTGCCCTTCACATTAGAAGTGGTGCCCCTGTTAAACATTTTCATAATGCTTCATTTTTTTTTTCCCATGGAGACGCTGATCATGCTTGTAATAAATAGTTCAATGGTTGCTCTCTCTGACAAACTCTAATCTACATGTAGGCAGGCTTCATATCTGTTGTGTTCATTTTTGAAGCCGCAGAAACTTGAACAGAGTAGGAACTCAAATATTAATTGAGTCGTTATGCACTTTACCATGATTACATGTTTTTTCCCACCATTAAACTGGGAGCTTCTCTACAGCAGGGACTAGATTTAATTTATCTTTCTATTTTTGGCACCTGGCACAGTGCCTGGAAGGCAGAACAAGCACAATAAACTTTCTTAAAATTGGTAAGGTTTTTGTTTATTTGAATGGTTGTTTAGTTTTTGCCTTGATGAAAGCCTGGGATAGAAATTTAGAACAAGGTTGGTTGTTGGTGATCACATAAAAATAGATTTGTTCCTTCTTGTATTAGAGCCCAAACTTAAAAAATATGTCAAATAAAAAAATAAACCAGAATAACAGGGAATATTTAATGGAACCAAGGCACCTCAAACAGCTGACATACTTCTAAAAAGCAGAAAGAAATAGTAAGGGAGATAACAGCGTACGAGTTAGTTTTCCAGTTGCCAAAAGATCACTTCAAATAGAGCTCTTGCAGTCATCTTCTTACGGAGAAACTGGAACACTTATGGAATGGCAATTCCACCAATTCCCTTTTTCTAACAGCAGAAAAACCTGAAGGAGACAAGCCCAGCTATAGTCCAGCTGGGACCTGTAGCAATAACCTGACCTAAAGTTACGTAAGTGATCAGGACCATATGTGGTCCATACCCCTCTGCCTGAGGACGCTACTCAGCTGTTTAACTCTCTCAAACATTTTGTTCTTTAACTGACAACCCACTGCAGTCAAGTTGTCTATTCCCATAATATGGAATATTGGGTCTATAGTAATTTCCTATTCCTATTTCTAGGCAATCATGTAAGATAAGGGGAATGGGCACCTATTTCTCTGGGGAAGGTATAAATGTGTCTTTAATCTCTTTCCAGTATCCCCACTGTGTAGAGCTGGTCCACAATGGAGAGGAGGAAAAGTTTTGCATTGGACCAAATCACTGCCTTAGAAGGAAAGAGATTACAATCCCATTCATTTTTAACATCTGCAGTGGGTTGGGATGATACCTACTGAGGTCTCTTGGCAGTTAAAAAAAAGAAAAAAAGAGGTTACCCCTTTGGCCTCTTTGGCAAAGGATATGAACTAGTAATAAAGCCTCAGCATCAAGTCTTGGGAGTCTGGCTCAAAGTGGCTAAGACTAGAAGCATCTCCTAACATAAATATGGCAGCATTAGGAAAATAGCTTGGCCTTTAGAGAGACCCAGATTATCTTCACCTTAAAAACTACCAAGACCCTGGTCCAGCAAGACCACCATCACAGCAGTAAATACATAGCCACCAACTTCACAGGAGGTTTTCCTCTGAGACATTGTGAAAACCACAATCCATTACCAGTGGATGAGTCCCAGCTCTCTTACTATCTGGGGTTTCCAAGCAAGACTTACCTGTCCTTTGTTCTAGATTGGTTCCTGGGATCCTGGACCAACACAAACAGAAGAGGAAAGCCTCAAGGGAAATAAAAGTGAAGGTTTCAGTGATAGTTTAAATATATATTTTTAAATGTTAGCTTTTTTTTAAATACTTCACGGTGATGGATGGAGTTATTTCGACCACAATGGCAAAGAATGAATTACCGGCAGTGTCAGAGTTTCTTGTTGCTGTGGGAAGACAGATGCCATGTTGAGAGGTGCCTCGCAGAGAGGCTCATGTGGCGAGGAACTGAGATTGGCTTCTATCCAACAACCAGTGAGGAACTAAGGCCCTAAAGTCCAATAGTCCACAAGGAACTAAATCCTACCAACAACTACAGGAGTGAGCCTGGAATCTGGTTTTCCCCAGTGGGGACTTAAGGTACCTACAACCTGGCTGTTATGGGCTAAACTGCATCCTGCCCAAATTTATATGTTTGAGTCTTAACTCCCAGCACTTCAGAACGTGGTTTTATTTGGAGACATAGTCATTAAAGAGGTAATGAAGTTAAAATGAGGTCATTAGGATGAGTCCTAATCCAATAGGACTGGTGTTCTTATATGAAGAGGAAATTTGAACACAGACACATATAGAGGAAAGACCATGTGAAGAAGACGCAGAGAGGAAATGGCCATCTACAATCCAAGGAGAGAGGCCTCAGAACAAGCCAACCCTGCAGATACCTTGATCTAGGCCTCCAGAATTGTATGAAAATACATTTTTGTTATTTAAGCCACCCAGTCTGTGGTGCTTTGTTATGGCAATCCCAGAAAACTAATTAACTAATTGACTGCAGCCTTGCAAGGGACCCTGAACCAGAGGACCCAGTTAAGCCATGTGCAGATTCCTGACTCACAGAACTAGGAGATAACAAATGTTTGTTGTTCTAAGGTGCTAAATGTTGGGAAAATATGTTATGTAGCTATGTTGTTTTGCACATGTGCCACATAATGATGTTTTGGTCAACAACAGACCACATATATGATGGTGGGCCCATAAGATTGTAATACTGTGTTTCTATTATGCATTCTCCACTTATAGATACACAAATACTTGCCACTGTGTTACAATTGCCTACTGTCTTCAGTACTGTAACATGCTGTACAGGTTTGTAGCCCAGAAGCAATAGACTATACCACACAGTCCGGGTGTGTAGTAGGCTACACCATCTATGTTTGTGAAGTACACTCTATGATGTTCACATAATTATGAAGTTGCCTAGTGATGCATTTCTCAGAATGTATGCCCAACATTAAGTGACACATGGCTTTATGTCTATCATGCATTTAAGATATTGCAATATAGTTAACTTATGTTTTAATACACCTCTTAATTCTGTTTTGATCCCACACCAACGAAGGTGCAAAACTAATTTTTTCACCCATTTCCATAAAAAACACAATTACAATGGGCCTAATGTGGTTTTTGTCGTTTTCCCTGAAGATTTGTGGTGGTATAGGAAGCAGTCACAGCACCCTGTATAAAGCTGTTCCATGGCCTGCCCCCTTTTTGCAGTTGCCTCTATTATTTGAAGGAATGGTCCAACCAACCCCAAAGCTCTGGAAATTTGCCCCAAAATAATTTTACCCTGAAGCCATTGAAGCTTAAGTTTCAGACCCCAGTTTTACATTCCTGTGAGTTCTGCAAGTCACTGGCAGCTATAGATTCTTCTAGGTAGAACTGGGAAACAAGGTGAAAATACCTCAAGAAATCTCAGAAGCCAGGGGTCTGCATCTCCAAGCCTCTGGCAATTTTCTTGTGGTTTCTATCCTCACTCTAGATATTTGCTTTTGAGACTGATTTTGAATTCAGAATTTTGTATTCTCTCAAAAAGAGAATTCTCCGAATTCTATAAGCTTCAGGCTCTACAAAACTTGTCTATTCTGCCTAACTAGATTTATCATAGCATGTACCAAAGATGGCCCTGCCTCATGAGGACTTTTCATATCAGACCCTTAGATAATAATATTTCTGCATATAAGTAATAATATTTCCACATATAGTTATGTATGAATAATTTTCATGCACCTATATCATGTTGACCATAGTCAGTGTCCATGTGCAATTTATTTTTTGTGTCCTTGGGGCTCAGAAAGTTACTAGATGTTTAGTCAGAATTTTACTTAAAATATATTGATGAACTAGATTTAAAGATAGATTAAATTAATTCCTACACATGATTTGATTTAACGGATAAAATAAGGGACTGAGCATTAGCCTGAACTGCGTACTTGCATTAGCCCTGATGTTCCCCAGAGGGAATAATATGTGAAGAACAGTGCATAGGCTGAAAAACAAGAGTTCCCGGCAAACCAATATTCTTTCCTTCTGCATGCTGTGAGACACCTGGGGAAAGTTCTCCACATTTGGTTTTTCAGCTACTCCGCCCATGACTAAAAGGAAGATTTTATTTTATTATTTTATTTTATTTTATTTTTTAACAGTAAAAGAAAAAATTATTGTTATTTTAATGAAAAAGAACTAACTGGAAAGTCTAGTGACATTTTTGAAGGCAGGACCACTTTTTCCAGTGATTTGTTTCCCTATGCTAGTGCTCCATTCATCCTTGCACCACTTCAGCAAAGCACATAGTAGGTGTAGCAGGGAGATGTTAAGATGGAAACTTGGCCCTGACCGTAGGCCAAGCCAGGGTGTCTAGTCTGGATTTATCCATAAACATCAATATTTATCACTAGATGATATTTTGATTTCTTATCTGCCTCCTATACCTATTGATCTATTTTTCACAGCTTATAGTGGGGAGGGGCATATTTAGTTACTATCCTTAAACCAAAACAATCTCTTCTTGAAAAATAGGATGCTATGCTCTGATGTTTGCAGAGGCCAGGAAATTCTTGCTCTGAGAGTTCCAGAAAAAAAAGATTTGTCCAGATTTGAACTAATTTCAGAAAAACAAAACAAAAACAAAAAACCATCCAAGGTTAAGAGGTGACTTCTGACTCACAGAATGAACAAGAAGGCAGGGGGGAAAAATAAGTCCCCCAAGATTCAGGTCAAAGGAAATGAATAGAAGGATGATGGAGTGGCCCAGAGGAGGATCCCGTGACAGAAAAGTCAAGATAAATTAGTGGCAGGACAGAGGAACAGAACTAAAGACCTGCAGGATCCTGAAAGAAAGAATGAAAGGAAGCAGATGAAGATTCTAGAGCCCAGCTGAATAGCCAGGCCCCCTGAGGGTAAAGAGGGAGAGAAAGAGGAAGCAGTGAATCAAATCAAAGAAGGGTAGAAAAATACAGAGAAACAAGCCAGGGTGCGGTGGCTCCCAAAGTGCTGGGATTACAGGCATGAGCCTCTCACCTGTAATCCCAGCACTTTGGGAGGCCGAGGAAGGCGGATCACATGAGGCCAGGAATTTGAGACCACCCTGGCCAACATGGCGAAACCCTGTCTCTACTAGAAAAATATGGAGGAAGGTTTGAGAGATTGTGCACTGCCAGGGGTGAGGACATAAATTTATTTGCTATGTGAATGTTTTTTGAGAGTCATCTAGTTCCTTTACAATTTTAATTTAGAATTTCTTTAGCTCCAAATCAGGATCATTAGCTGGGAGTTCTTATAAATCAAAAGCAAAATAAAGCTATTGCAAACAAGTGGGAGTTCTCATAACCTTAATCAGAAAGGCTTGAGTTGCATTTCCAAATCCTGTCTCTAGAGACCGTGGGTTTTTAATGATAGTATTTCCATGCAAGCCCAATTGAATACAATCACCACCCAGCCCAAAGTGTGGGGGAAATCATAAAACTACTTTCAAATCCAAGTCTTCTTTGAAATTTAAAATTATATTCCATGATAATGGTTCTCATAAACCTTAATGCAAGGGGAAAAAAAAACTACAGCAGAATAAAGAAGATTTAAAAAGAAGCAGGATAGGAAAAAAGACGAGCCATAGGTTGGCTATATCTTTTCATAAAGCACACCAGGTCTCATAAGCACACGAGAGCTAGGCCCAGAAGTTTCGAGCCTTGGAGACTCATTTCAAACAAACTCCGGGGAAAGACACTCAATTAAGTGTTCAGGACAATTGTATATCCCCAGTTCACTCATGTACTGGAAGTGCCTAAACTCTGCCCTCAGTGGTCAATAAAATGGTATTAAGTCACAGAAAACCCATTGCCATTGGTATTGGCTGATGTCTCTGGTAGTTTATGTGATGACAAACTTAGCCTTAACAGCAGAGCCTTCCTTTGTTTGATTTCTGTGTGAAATTCTGTGGCTGGGAGATGTTTATGTTCACATGAAAATAACTGTAAGCAAACCATCTTATGGTAAACATCTCTCCAGAAAAAGCAAATTCCATCTTTTTAAATAGAAAAAAAAAACAGCAGCAAAATGAAATTAATGCCTTTGGCTCATTGTGTTGTAAAATTATCCTTGAAGTTATTTCACACTGCCCTAAGAAATCACTGAATTCAGATTATAACACAGCCCTTATGAAGCTGTGTTAGGCAGTTGCATCTTAAACGAGGCTGAGTAGGTAAAAGGAACAGATACTCTAGATTGAAAGCCATCGCAACAAATGTGAAACAACTGTATTAAATTTAATTTAATTTAACCAATGGGTGTATTTATTCCCTGCCTTCTTCCAGAAAGGATTTAGGGAGCTTAGGTAATGTGGAGGTCTGAAGGTGTAGATACTCATGAAAGCCTCAGATTAATATCTAGAACATATAACGTGTCCAGATAGTTTTCAATTATCAATACATTAATCTAAGCTTGGAAAGGACTTTTAAACTGCAATGAAACCTCAACTAGCTTCAAACCTGCATTTTTTAGTAAGCTATTTTGTCATTTGGAGACCCACACAAGAAACCTATTGTTCCTTTAAAAAGGAGAGAGAGAAAAAAAGAAAAACAACCTGCTGGTGTTGCTTTGTTCAACTTATCACCTTATCATTCAGCAGCCTATTCAGGATCAAATGTGGGAAAGTCTGTGTGTGAGATTAAGCCCTATACTCAGCACAGGAATTTCTTGGATAAATGTCTTTCTTAAATGGATAGCTATGTAAAAAACAGAAGAGAAACTCTATTATTACAACGCAGTTGCGTTTTTTTTGTTCGGTATGTTTCAAATCTAATATTTAAAATTAAGAAAATTCAAAGCAAACCATCTGTGTGGATGTTTTCATACTCCATTTTTGTGACAATAGCCTGCTTAACCAAGATTATTAATGGATTCTTTCAATAAGAGGAAGAGAGTACCATCATTAAGATGGTATGCCTCCACTATCCTTTTTTTTTTGAGATTAAAGAGTGACAAAAATATTTTTATATATGTTTTTATTATTAAGACAGAGTCTCACTCTATCGCCAAGGCTGGAGTGCAGTGGTGCCATCTTGGCTCACTGCAACCTCCGCCTCCCAGGTTCAAGCAATTCTCCCACTTCGGCCTCCTGAGTAGCTGGGATTACAGGCACCTGCCACCACACCTGGCTAATTTTTGTATTTTTAGTAGAGATGGGGTTTCACCACATTGGCCAGGCTGGTCTCAGACTCCTGACCTCAAGTGATCCACCTGCCTCAGCATCCCACAGTGCTGGAATTACAGGCGTGAGCCACCACAAGTAGCCAAAAAATATATATTTTCTTTAAAAAAAAAAGTTATTTTCTGCCTAATTACTTCAATATTTCATGAACATTGTAAGGGAAAGAATATTCACACAGTTCTCTAAATATGTCAGTGAGTTGAGGTACCAAATACACAATTCTATTGAATTCTAATGGCAACACTGAAGCAGACTTACTCTAAGATCCTGTTACCTGGACTCATCACAGACTATACCCAGATTCCATCTGCGAGATGCAGTGGAGCCAAACATCACACCATTGAGGAATATTTATTATATATCTTTCTGTAGAGGTGAGAGAGTATTTATAGATATAACAAACCATTGGTCAGATACTACTGGAGATTTAGAAGCTTCACTAGGTTTTTCACTAAATTTGCTGATAGCTAACTCTAAAGCTCATTCTACTATTACTAGCCATCTTCCCTTGGACAATTTCATGGGCATCGCTTCACTGAAAAGAAAAATGAGTAAGTATAATCTCACTAGTACATGAATAACTATTATAAACACAATACTTTCTACAAGGTTTATTACTAATCTGCGTCATTTAAGTTCTAGCTTTTACAGTATTTTGGAGTGATGAATAAATAGCATGCTGTTCTTTAATTGCTAGCAAACAAGACTCAGCTTTGGAGACAAGAAGAAGGAATACAGGAGACATTTCCTTGAATGAGTCTTCTTCCTTAACTCTGCTAGAAGTATGTCAGAAAGCGAAGGTTACCTCAGTCTCTAAGTCATGAAAACATGAGGTCTTTCTGTTTTCTAGGGAAAGTATTTCATTTCCTAGCGTGGCTTTTTGCACACCCCAGAAGGAGGAAGACAAGCCATCGTGTCACCTTTACATGGCAGTTGAGATGCTTCACATTTGTACATAACATCTTATATGATCAAAAGAGGAACTTGAACTCGACAGGGGAGAAGAAGGAAATACATCTAAAACTGACAATTATGTTAATCCCTCAATTCCCTGGGCCCCCAAAATAGTCTCCTCTATTTGCCATTTCAAAATAGCTAACGAGAGGATAATTGGTCATGTAGACACTGAATTTCCACTGCTCATGGTTTCCTTCCCTGGGCTCCCAGTCACCCAGAAGGCCCCGGATTGCCTCAAATGTCATAATGGGTTCATCGCATTACGAATTACCTCTTTCTGCCAATAAACTACAAGTTCTTTGAGGACAGAAACTGTGATTTATGGACATTTGTATCCCCAGAGTGCCTGATACAGAGTAGAGATAGATGATTTTATCATCATTATCATCATCATCCTCATCATCATTGTACCTAGAGGTTACTTCCTGTTTCTTTTATTTAACAATAACCTATTATAATATATACTATGCATTTTTAATGCACTTTACAAATATTGTCCTCATTTAATCCCTGTAAAGTGAATACTATTATTGGCTCCATTCTGCAGACAAGACACTGAGTCATGAAAAGGCTAAGTAGCTCACACAAGATCACACAGCCAGTGACAGAACTAGGGTTTGACTGGACTCTTAAAGACTCTGGTTTGCCATTTAAAGGTACGCTGCGCTCCACAACACTGCCTTAGAACTTGCTCAGAGCAATTGTTATATTACTATGGTAGGTTTCCCTGTCTCCCTTAAGACTCAAAGCTTCTAGAGATCAGAAACTGTACTGTTTACTTGCAAAATCATGGGCTTAGGAGCCAGAGAGATCTGGATCTAAGTCCTGGCTCATCTGCTTCTTCTTCATGGGATTGGTAGACTGATTTTCCCCTTGCTTAGCCATGCAGTTTGAATGGAATTCACCCCGTTCTCAGCTACAACCGTGGATCTCGTTTGCTTTAAACCAATCATCACTGCCCAATTTTCTGGCCTTTGATTGATTTAAAGGTGAACACATGACTGCTTTGGACCAATGAGGCTCAGGTGGTATTTTGTGAGGGTCTGAGGAATAGAAAATCATTTTTCTTCTGACAGAACTACAACAAGGCAAGGTGCAATCACTGATGGTGAAAGATAAAGATCATTATATTAGGAACTGTTGGCTGTCGTATTGCTGATGTGAGGTGAGCTAGCCTTAGAAAGAGGATGCTACCTTGAAAGGCAGGGCAGATCTATGGAAATAAACTGAGTTTGTGGTGACATTGATGAGCCACTTTAGTTGATCAGCTGAATCCCAATCTGCTTGGTTTTTTCAGCTCTGTAAGCCGACAAATACCCTGCTAGTGTTTTAGCCTGTGCCAGTTGTTTTTTCTGCTGCTTGTTAATGAGATACATACAGTCTTGGACAAATTATATAAAAATCTGAATCTTTGGCCAGGCATGGAGGCTCACACCTGTAATCCCAGCACTTTGGGAGGCCGAAGCGGTCTGATCACAGGGTCAGGAGTTCGAGACCAGCCTGGCCAATATGGTGAAACCCTGTCTCTACTAAAAATACAAAAATTAGCTGGACATGGTGGCGCACGCCTGTAGTCCCAGCTACTCGGGAGGCTGAGGCAGAAGAATCACTTGAACCCAGGAGGCAGAGTTTGCAGTGAGCTGAGATCATGCCACTGTACTCCAGCCTGTGAGACAGAATGAGACTCGGTCTCAAAAAAAAAAGGAATCTCAATCTTTGAATGTTATCATATAGCTTTTTGAAAGACTAGATTAAGTTATGAATGCAAGCACCACCAATGTATTTTTTTTAAAGTATATTGGATGAATGAGTTAAAGTCTAAGTGAATTCAGCAAGTTTGTAACCCTTGAGCTCTTGTGAGCTCAATCTGCCCTCAATCATCTGAGAATGGCCCAAACAGACTCAACCGTCTTGTGTCACCCAGGTGAATAGAAAGAATATATTCAGGCCCTTTTTTATATTTTTTGTCATAGGCCCTAGCGTTTTCATCTGCTCAGTTTTTGAGTATGCTTGTTAGGGCTTTAATGCTAAACTCAGTGTAAGCTGAGTTTATGTAATTTAGTGGTTTCTAGACTTAGGCTTCCTAAATGTTCCATTAGACAAGAAGACAAAATATGAAACAAAATAACATCAAACTACCATTAACTATTAGCATTGTCAGAGCCAATAAAAACTGTTTTGAAATAAAGCAGCTTTTCAGGCCAATATTTGAGAACTAATGATAGAGTTTTTAGGTAGGCAACAAAGGAAGTGTTGTGGAACAAATGTGGATTTGGAATTTCAAGACCAACCTGAACCAGAGTCTTGAATCTGCAACTTTACTAGCTGTGGTTTCTTTTTAATTGATTAACTTTCTTTTTCTGTAAAATGGGAATAATGATTCCTACCTCTTACAAGCGTTGTGGTGGGAGGTATTCCAAATGAGATAAATATGAGAAATCACTCTAAAACTTCCAGAATACATGGAAATAATATATGTCTGTATTGGCAAATTATGAGTGTAGTAATGAGGGATTTACATGGACACATTTACATTCTTTAGTTCAGACTCCCTTTGACGACACATAACAAACACACACAAGAGTATTTGCCCTGTGTCCAGCACTCTTTTGAGAATTTCTCTCTTCTCCTCCTTCTGATATCCCAACCAACCAACCAGTAGGAATGTGTCCTAGAAACTATGTTTTACAGCTCAGTCCACATCCTTTCACCTTACAAATTACTTATTGTTAGTTTCTTGGGAAGGTAAAATTGAGATATTAAGATTCTATGAAATTGGTTGGTGGTATTGAAGTCTGTGCTGCTGCTGCTGCTGCTGCTCCAGACCTCTAGTGGAGATATTACAAATGGGAGCAGAAAAAGTGAGAAGGTGGTCTATAGAGACAGAGCAGAGCGCAGGGGTAGAAAGGCTAAGATAAAGAGACAGTGCAGTGAGAGAGAGAAGGAGAGAATACAGACACAGAAACAGAGACATAAAGGCACCAGACACAAGAGCAGAGATAATTTAATAAGGCCATAGTTTCTCTTGGATTTCCAGTTCCTTCTTTTAGTTGATTCTGATATTTAGCACACTGCACTGCACCAGATATCTTGCTGCCTTCAAATAAAGTATTTTCCCCCTTAAACATGCTAATTTGGGCTTCTATTATTTGCAATCAATAAAATTGAGAAAAACACTCTATGTCATATCTGAACTAGTATATCAGAATGGTTTTCTGCCATTGGTAACAGAGACCCAGCTCAATGGCTTAAACACACAAGGGTTTATCCTGTCACATTAACAAAAAAAAAAAAAGTGCAGAGTAGCAGTCCAGGGTTGGAATAGGGTCCACAAAGTCATCTGGGGCCAGGCTTCATCTATCTTTCTCTTACATCACAAGTGACTTCTGTCTACAAGGCCCCTCATGGTCAACAATTGATTGTTTTTACAACAGCTTTCCAAAGAGCAGAAAGAAAAACAAGTAGAAGAAGAGCTTGTACTTTTTTTTTCTATTTATATCACTTCTGCTTACATCTCACTAGCCAGATATAGACATACGGCCCCATCTACCTGCACAGAAATCTCAGAAATGTAGTTTTTCAGCTTGGCCATTACCCAGGGTTCTGTTACTAGGGAAGAAGGAGAGAATGATTATTGGGAAGTGAGTAGTGAGTAGCAAACTGTATCCTTTCAGATATATATATACATACATGTATGTGTATATATATACACATGTATGTGTATATATATACACATGTATGTGTATATATACACACATGTATGTGTATATATACACACATGTATGTGTATATATACACACATGTATGTGTATATATACACACATGTATGTGTATATATACACACATGTATGTGTATATATACACATGTATGTGTATATATACACATGTATGTGTATATATACACACATGTATGTGTATATATACACACATGTATGTGTATATATATACACATGTATGTGTATATATACACATGTATGTGTATATATATATACATGTATGTGTGTATATATATATATATTTTATATATATAGCCTCCATACTCTATCTGCAAGCCCTCAAAAGAAGGGCACTTACCTTGAGTACAAACAGTGGTCCCTAGTTATAAGACAACAACTCAACAATGAGTGTATGTGTGAGTATATATATATATATACACATATATATATATATACTTATTTCTATGCATGGAAGAAGTTTTATTCATTTACCGTATATAGCTCAAAGCACATAATCCCTCAGCATGCATTCCTTTCAATAGGGTTCAGCTGTGGTCTCTATAAGACCAAAAGACAAGTTATTACTTCCACTAGATGAAATATAAAATGATAGTGAAGGGAATAGGAAAACCACATTTAAAAAATCCTTGTGTTGGGGTTGGGAGGAGGGAGAAAATCTATAGCTGTTACAGTTTCCCAGCAATGATCCAGTTCCGCAGCAATGACCCAGTTCTCCAGCAATGATCCAGTTCTTCAGGTTGGAAACAGCACACCCATGAAAGGATTGTGGCAATGGGAAGGTTTCTTGCTGACCCAGCTGGCAGCCCATGGCTCTTGTCCCTGGGACAATTTCCCATGGCCATTGTCTCCCACAGCCTCTTATACTGGTTGCCCCAGGAGGTTCTTCTTTCTCCATTGTCTTTCACAACCACATCTGACATCGACATTGGAGAGTATTTCTTTTCTTGGGGTTACCTGCCTTTAGCAGTCCCCTTCCAGGTGGTACGTGTTTAGGGGCCTGGAAACTTAAGGATTTTTATAGTCACAAGCTATTTCAGGACAGGCTTGGGGTTTCATCAGCTGTAAAGTTCTCTCAAAAATTTAGTAGATGTCAATCCATGTGCTGTTAATAAGTGTCTGTGCAGGTGACTGCAGTAAAATATCTTATTTTGTTTTAAACCTGAAGACTTATTTCACCTACTAGCCTCCATACTCTGTCCATCTGCAAGTCCTCAAAAGAAGCATGGTTACCTTGAGTAAAAACAGTGGTCTCTAGTGATAAGACAACAACCTAAATCCCACCTTGCCAGTGACCCACCACCTTAGTGTGGCCATCTCCAGCTAAGGATGTTACCAGCTAGCCTGCTTTGGACTGAGGTACAAACGCAGTTGACTTCCAACCCAACAAACTCAAAATTATTGAATGTAGTCATAAATTGCAGGCTTTAGGCAGAGTAGGTCTACAGGTATATTATGGCATTTCATCTCTTCTATAGAGTGGCTGACTCTAGCCTGAGGGCAACTCTCACTTATAGAACAGGCAACACACACCAGCATATTGAGTTTTGCCAGTTGTCAGTCCTAAAGCAACATGTCTCCTTTCAGGGAAAGTAGGAAATCAGATGTGTCACTTGTGATTCTGCTCAATGAGCTTCTTTCTTTTCCATTTTCTTGAAGCTCTAGACCTGCAGCTTCCACCAGCCCACATAGTGTATTGAGTCATCTGGAAACCAGATAAAACTTTCTTCCTCCCCACTGGTCAACTTGTCATGGAGAGCATGCAATAAATTCTTAGAAGTGGGTTGAGGTAAAGCTGGTGGAAAAGGAGGAGTAGATGCACTGGGAGTGAGTTATCTGCTCAGCCACTTACCCAAGGAGGGCTCCCAGCTCTCCTTAAACCTGTGAGGTGGTAATTGGCCTGCTTGGCTTCATGGCCCATACCTCTGCTGTCCAATTCAGCAGCCAGTAACTAGGCACATGTGGCCCCTAAGCACTTGAGCCTGGCTTGTCTAAATTGAGATGTGATGGGGGTATAAAATACACATTATACTTTAGACTCAGCACAAAAAATTATAAAATAGCTCAATAATTGTAATTGATTATTTTCACTTTGGAGATTTGACGAAGCTGAGAATTCTACTTACATTGTAATCCAGCAACCCACTGGATTCGTCTCTTCCACTGACATTTGGCTGCTAGAGATGAGATTCCTTGAGAGTAATCATTGAAATGCTATGGTTTATTACCATGACTTAAATAGAGAATTTATAGCTTTGTACCTGACATTGTTTTTAAAGTTCTTTAGTACAATTACAAGTGGCCAGCAGTTCTCTCACTTCCTCAGAGTCATTCCACTGCTGTGCTTTTCATGTCTTATGACCACTACTTGGTCGACCAAAACTTTGCCTTTAAGAAAGAGACTAACACAAAAACAAAACAATTCTGCTTTGCAGAAATAGTTATTGGTTATTATGCCAGAGCAGAGAGTAAATGCTTGGGTAGAGAACACCAATAATATGTCAAAATGAGCTAAGGTTTGGAAAGAGATTATTTGGAGAAATATTTACTTTTTTGGACAAAAAGTTTCAAGATATTGTCATTCAACTTCAAATATGTAATAGGTATGGAAATTAGGGGAATCCTCTAATCAACTCTGCAAGTTGTGCAAGCTTTTAGCTCTATTTCCTATGAAATGAAGGCATTGGACTAGATGATGACCAAGATTCCCTTCCGCTCTGTCTTTTGAATTATGATATTTCGGTTAAATACTGCAGGGGTGTGTGTGTGCAAAATCCTCTTGAACAAATTCCCTAAACAGTCCAAAACTCATAAGGAGTTGCTCACATTTGGTTCCTTTTAAGTCTTAATGTACACTAGAACACACCGGCTTTCTATTCTCAGTCATAACATAGCCATAAATAGAAAAAGTGCTAGAGGCGTATCACTCAGAGTCTCTGCTGGCAGTGACAGCTTTGTGGAAACAGAAAGGCATTAAAATACTAGCCAAAGGCAAAGTCTTCACTGAGATTCTTGATGACATTCTAGAGCAACATTCCTGGGAACAACACCATTCCCAACATCTTCCATGATTTTAGCAGATTCCATTATCTGAGATGATATCCTTTTTGCTTTCTTTCTTTTCTTTCTCCCTACATGCATAGTCAAATGCAATTTTGAAAATCGAAGTCATCATCTGAGGGCCCGAAATTATAATAGTCTCATTATCTTTTATTCAAAAGGGTAGAGGTTACTATTGTTGTTGCTTTAATCAATATGGAGAACTAGCAACTACAACATTAGCTATGGGCAGGGCATGGTGGCTCACACCTGTAATCCCAGAACTTTGGGAGGTCAATGTGGATGGATGGCTCGAGCTTAGGAGTTCAGGACCAGCCTGGGTAACATGAAGAGATCCCCTCTCTACAAAAAAATACAAAAATTAGCAGGGTGTGTTGGCACACACCTAGAGTTCTAGCTCCTCAGGAAGCTGAGACCGGAGGATGGTTTGACCCTGGAAAGTCAAGACTACAGTGAGCTGAGATCACACCACTGCACTCTAGCCTGGGTAACAGAGCGAGACTCTGTCTCAAAAAAAAAAAAAAACCCATTAGCTATAGTCAAACTCCACATTTCAATATGACTGGATTTCAATCTAACTCTGCTTTTGGAAGGAAATAGAGGAAAAAACACAACTTTTCCTCTCTACTTATATCCCACTCAAAACAACTGGGATGGGAATGAGTTTGTTTGAAGGCCATGCCTATATTCTTATCGGGCTGAATAAGCCAAGCAAAATATAAACCACAGCCAATGACCAGATTTTCTTTTCTTCATTCCTTATACAGGAGGGGAGTCATTATTAAAAGTAGCATAACAACTAGGCTAAGACCATTCTAACTCTTGGATAGAACACCATTGGAAATGTAGAGCCAAGAAAAGGTAAAGTTTTTATTTTATGCATCATCAGAAAAATCACTTTGGTGGAACAGAACACTGAAAATCAGTGGTTCTGAGTGTGATCTGGTATCACAGTCTCCAAGGGGGCTTGTTAAAACACAGGCTGCTGGGGCTTAACTCCAGCATTTCTGATTTCTCAAGGTGGGATGGGGTCCAAGAATTTTTATTTCTCACAGGTCTACAGGTGGTACTGATACTATTGGTTTGGGGAACCTCACTTTGAGAATAATTCCTTTATGGTATCATAACAAAGAATGTGAGTGCTCTACTTGATCAGTTCAATGTCTGAACCTGAAATTTTTAGGAGGGCGAGAGGATCAATTTGCAATCAAATTCTAGATTACACCCATACTCTATCCACTTTCTAGCTCTCCTGCTTTTGGGGGTGGAGGGAAATGCTGACAAGGTTGAGATGCAAGAGACACTGTTTCAAGCAATTATAAATGAATGCAACTTGCTCATCACCCTTTTGGAGGAGATGGGCTTGAAGTCAGATTCTCTTCAGCAATCTTCATTGAAAAAGAGTCAGAAGCTACATGATTTTCTTCTAACTGCCACACTCGCAGAAATCTTAGTTTTGTTTCTCTTCCCATTAGTGGTTTCTAAGAATCATCAGCAGAAACCCCTCAAGGAATCAGGTAGTGGCACTAATTAGACTGAGTCGTAATACTAAGGTGAAGCCACACAGGGCAGTTTCCGGCCCAGAATAAAAGCATCTCTGAGTTATAAGAATATGACAGTGATTCAGTTGTCATTCCTGTGTGCCTACCATGTTCCTAGCGTATAACATACTAATGCATCTTGCACAGGGCCTTGTTATATATCAGGTTCTTAATAAAGGCTGAATGAATGGATGAGTGAGGGAATGAATGAATGTAAAAAAAATCAGTACTACAATGTCTTCTATGTGGTGTCACACCAGCCCAGTGAACTTGCTGAATTAAAGTCTATACCTTAGCAATATTTACCTCAACCTCTGTGCTTTACATCAGCATCAGCATTTTGTGAGGAAAGTATAAATTGTGATGTCTGCTCCGTTCACAGGAATGCTTCCAATGGCTACCTCCAATTCATTTAGTAAATTTCAGTCTTCTTGGTCACAGAGTGGGCAAGACCAATCAGAATATCCCATTTTCCTGTCCACAGTGATGGATCCAAGAGGCAGTCAGATGACCCAAGGAGGGCCAGTAATAGTCTTCCTTGGGATATGTTACATTGAAATTTCTTTTTTCTTCTCTTTCTTTAAAAAAAAAAAACACAGCAGGGTTTCACTCCTATCACCCAGGCTGGAGTGCAATGGCACAATATTGGCTTGCTGCACCCTCCTAGGCTCAAGCGATCCTCCTGCCTCAGCCTCCTGAGTAGCTGGGACTACAGGCGCCCACCACCACAGCCAGCTAATTTTTGTAATTTTAGTAGAGACAGGGTTTCACCATGTTGGCCAGGCTGGTCTTAAACTCCTGACCTCAAGTGATCCGACTGTCTCAGCTTCCCAAAGTGCTGGGATTACATGCATGAATTGCCGTGCCTGGCCTTACATTGAAATTTTAAAAGAGATATTGCTTTTTCTTTCTTGTCATATTGCTTTTAGGCTGTCACCTGGGCAGATGCCAACTGGGTAAATAGATATGTAAGTCAAGAGTTAAAAAGAGAGAGAAAGGTTGAGGCAAAAAGTAAAAATTTATGAGCGTGCTGAGAGACTTATCCCTAAGCCTACTTGCTTCTTTTCCTGGGTTCACATCTAGGTTAAAGTTTCCAGCCACCCTTGCAATTTAAATCTGGTCATATGACCAAATTCTAGCCAGTATTATATGAGCGAAAATGATGGATGCCATTCTCTGGCCCATAAAAATATCTTGTGCCTGATCCTTTCACTTTTCGCTCACTTGTTACAATCAAATATGACAACCTTGAAAGCTATGAGTCGAAGACAGCAGAACTAAAAAATAGAAGGAGCCTACATCTCCCCATTGAGGGTGTTGTTGACTAATCAAGAAGATTCAGTTTGGACTTCATATCAGCTGGAAATGAGTCTATCATGCTTAATCATTATATATTTTTGATTTTGTTTGTTATATCAGGTAGCATTATTTTAACTAGTAAAGGAATTAGGGTATAAATGCCATTTAAAGCATGAGGTTATATGACATCTCCTAGGGAGAGGAGTTAGATAGAGAAGAGAAATGATATGAAGACTGAGCCCTGAGTCACTTCAACATTTAAAAATCAGGAAAAAGAAGGAAATTGGCAAAGGAATCTGAGAAGGACTATCTAAGTGGGTGGGAGAAAATCAAGGGGACTGTGATGTTCTTGTAATAATATGAAGAAAAATGTCAGAGAAGGAAGGGGTGATGTGCTATATTTAGTCCGAGATGCTTTGTTTCTGCACGTTTTTTCAATTTTATGAGCTGCTTCAGTATTCTTCCAGTATATTTCCTGTTTTTCTGAAAAAGTAATTTCTGTTAGAGTTTTGTCAACCAAAAGTCGTTGACTGTGATAGGCACCCTCTAAGATGGCCCCCAGGGACTTCTGCCTACTGGTATTCATGTCCTTGATAATCTCCTCCTGCCCTTGAGTATGGACTGAACTGACCAACGTACTTCTAATCAATAGATTGTCACAGAAGCGATGGGATGTCACTTTTGAAATTAGGTGATAAGAAAATTGTGACTCCCACCATTGGTGCACTCTCACATGTACTCTCTTGGATCATTTCATCCTGGGGAAAGCCATTGATGGGTGCGAGATTGTGTAGAGGCCCATGTGGCAAGGGACTGAGAACTTCCAATACCATGTGAATGAGCTTGAAATGGATCTCCCATCCCGGCTGAACCTTTGGATGAGACATCCATCCCAGACTACATCTTAGGAGTGAAACCTCATAAAAGATCTTGAGCCAAAACCACCAGTGAAGCCACATTCAGGTTTTTTATCTACAGAAACAGTGAGATAAAGATTATTTTTAGCCATTAAATTTTGAGGGTAATTTGTTATGAAGCAATAGAAAACTAATGCATTCATTAACATGCTTGATGGGTACAGAAATAAACATTTTATTACTTATACTGAAGTAGTGAACAGCCTAAGAATATTTGCCTATTTGCTCTATTTGTTCAACCAATATTTTTAGATATTTACTCTAAACCAGCATTGTTTTAGACATTGGAGATATCAAAGTGAATGATACAGATCAAGTATGAGTAAGAAGATAATTTAAGATAAGGGTAGGTCTTATCAAGAAAATAAAAAGAATGGCATGATATAGAATTAGGCTTCTTTTTTGGGAGGTCAGGGGAAGCAGGGCTTCCTGAGAAAAGGTATTTGTGCTAAGAAGTAAATGAAGGAATGAACAGCCATGAAAACAGCAGTGGATAGAGATTTCCAAGAGAGAAAATGGTTAAGTGTGACACCCTGGGGTAGAAATGAAACTACCATGTTTGAGAAGCAGAAAAAAGCTAGTATTGCTACTGTGTGAGGAGCAAAGGGAAGAGTGATCAGAGATGTGGCTGGAGAGGGTAGACCTTGTAAGACAAGGATACGAAGTTTGGATTTTATTCTAAAAAACTTACTTTCAAATGGTGAACATTAGCACAGAGACAAGACAATTTTGGAGATGGGTTCTTAGAGAGAAATTAACTGAGAGTGTGTGATAGAGTAATGAATAAGCTAGGGCTGCCAATCTGGATAGATTGGTTGACAGTTGGGGATTGTAGCGGGGGAGGCTATAGGAGAACATGGTCCTGATGGATTTTTTGAAAAACAGAAATATAAAGATCTTGGGGAATGAGGTATTCTTGGGAGGAACACATGCAAAACCTCTGAGGCAGGCATGAGTTTGGATTCTTTAAAAAACTGAAAGACGACCAATAGATCTGGAGCACAGTGAGCAAGACAGAGAGCTATAGGATGAGGCTGAAGAGTAATTCAGCCCACACTCTGCAGGTCTTGTAAAGCATGGTTAAGAGCTTGGATTTGGTTTGAAAAGCATCTGGAGTCTATTGAAGAATTAAAGTACAGAAATGATATTTTATTTTCCTTGTGCTCAAAACACAATGAAATTGAATCAAATACATAGTAATTTATTGAACAGCTCCTAAACTGTGTGCATGGGAATTAAAGAGGTATGAGATGTGCCCTGGTGTTGAGTGGGCACATAGGCCAAGAGTGGAAATAGATAGGGGCTCAAAAATCCACATATGCGAGAGTCCAGAAGAGAAATGAATCCATTTATTCCATGAGAGTAATGGCAAGACTAGAGAAGAGAAGACTTTCAATCTGGATCTCACAGGATGAGTGGAGCTCCCCAGGTAGACAAAGAAAGAAGAACCTCACAGAGAGTAGAAATATATGTAAGAGCATGGAATATTTGGCAGGGCTTGCACTATCCAGGGAATGGGAAACAAATTAATATTACTGAGTCCATGGAGAAAAAGTGAGAGGAGAGAGATAAAGCTTCAGAGGTAGGTCAAGACTTTCAAATGTTTAGCTTGGAGAGGGTCTTTTAAGACTTAATGTCAAGAATTGCCACTCATTGTTCAATAATAAACTTTTATTGAGAAACTACTATGTTCCATGCATTCTTTATTGTGTGATCACATTTCTGCTTCACCTAAAAACCACATTTTAGATACAAAATTTGAAGCTTCTAAAGGCAAGTTACTATGCCTAAAGATGCACAGCTAGCAGGTGGCAAGCTGTGAAATCAAACTGGCTTAAGCATATGATGATAGGAGTCTAAACTGAGTGGTGACAACAAAAATGGAAAGAAAGAGAGGAATGAGAGTAATTCCTCCAGGAAGGAGTCATTAGGGCTTGGTGACTAGATTAATATAGGCATGGGGAAGGTGAGGTTATGAAGCATAAGTCTAAATAATTATAAGAATGGTGCTACAATATGGCCGGGTACAGTGGCTCATACCTGTAATCCCAGCACTTTGGGAGGCCGAGGTGGGTGGATCACGAGGTCAGGAGTTTGAGACCATCCTGGCCAACATGGTGAAACCCCATCTCTACTAAAAATACAAAAATTAGCTGGGCATGGCGACGTGTGCCTGTAACCCAGCTACTCAGGAGGCTGATGCAGGAGAATCGCTGGAACCTGGGAGGCAGAAGGGGCAGTGAGCTGATATCACGCCATTGCACTCCAGCCTGGCGACAGAGCGAGACTCCGTCTCAAAAAAAAAAAAAAAAAAAAAAAAAAAAAAAAAAAAAAAAAAAAAATGGTGCTACTACAATAAACAGAATAGGGAAGTCAGCAGAAGGACCAAGTTTGAGTGAAGTGAGTAAGAAGAAAGAAGATGAATATCAATCATATAAGTTGGATTAGAGGTAACAACATTTAAAGTGAATGTGTAGGTAGAGAGCAGAAGGGGACTTGGCCAAAAATAATGATTTGGGGTTCATCTCCATAGACGCAATGGGCAATTAAAATCCTAAGAGTTGGCTGGGCACCATGGCTCATGCCTGGAATCCCACCATTTTGGGAGACTGAGGCAGGAGGATCACTTGAGCCCAGGAGTTCAAGACCAGCCTGGGCAACACAGTGAAACCCTGACTCTGCAAAAAATGCAAAAAGAAAAATTAGCCAGGTATGGTGGCATGTGCCTATAGTCCCAGCTACTTGGGGGACTAAGGCAGGAGGATTGTTTGAGTCCAGAAGGTCAAGGCTACAACAAGCTGTGATTGCACCACTGCATTCCAGCCTGAGTGACAGAGTAAGATCCTGTCTCAAAAAATAAAGTAAAAAAATTAATTAATTTAAAAAAATAAAATCTTGAGAGTTTGTAAGTTTCTAAAGAAGGACAAAAAAGAGCAGTGTTACAGATGCTACTGGTTTCCAACATCCATTCCCCATCTTGACCTTCCTAACCAAATTCCCATTTGGTTCAGCTATACCCCACCTCCCTTCAGCCATGTGCTTCCCTCAAAGGTGTTTCCAGATACAGAGAGTGGATCCTGAGCAATCTAAGCCAACAGTGGTCCATCCCATCTCTCTCAGGAATGTGCACAGGACACAAAACTAGGTAATGAGACAGAAGTAAAGAGCCTAAGGAGGCAGATGGCTCCCCTGTTCCCCTGGACATTGTCCTATCTCTGTCCTAACTCAAAACCTGGAACTGCTCTGCCATCCTCAGCCTCTGAGAGTCAGGCTTCATTGAGCAAAATCATCCCCTGATACAATCAGGAACCATGCCTCTGTAATTACTCAAGAGCAACCAAACCTCTGAAATCAGTTTCAAACATCTAAAAACCAATGAAACACAGAAAAGCCTTGGTCAGAAGCTAGGAAGACAAAAAAAATTAAGTTAGGTTCTAAACTAGGTGTCAGGAAAGTGAAAAGAAGCTGGAGATTTTGACAGGGCTTAGGACAGGATGGGGTGAAATACTCAAGCAGAGATAAAGTGAACGAGACCTAGGAGGCAACATTTGGAGGCAATAATCTTTTCTGACCAGCAAATTCAAAGAGCTGCTCTTCACGGGATTCCTAAGGTGATTCTAGGGACGGCAAAAGGTTATTTCTGAACTATTAAACACATTCTCTTAAGAGAAATACTCACATTGACAGGGCAAGTCATTCCAAAACCAGCCTCAATACAGCTATTATTCAGATTCACCTTGTCAGTGTGAAAATATGGGTTGAAATGGACTTTGCTACTTGAAATTAAGTGTGATCACACTCAGTAGCCAAGGGTAGCACTCCAATCCAAACCGCAATTATGAGAGGCTGGGAGCCACAGGGAGTGGGGTGTAGCATTCAGAAAAAGAGAAGGGGTTCGTTCAATGGGATTTTCCCCGTTTGCAGCCTGAACCCCACGTGAATGTTCTTTCTGTTCCGTCATTCTCTTTTCCTGCGTTCAGCATCCTCTTCTCACTTCTCCCTCACAGTTATCTCTCCCTTGGAGAGAGTAATCTGGACCCTTGGGTGACAGTCATATGTGGCTTTCACGAGCTGCTGGAATTAACTAAAACTCACTCTTTCCCAATAAATCTCCCCCGAGCCAACACACAGCAGCTGCGAATTCCCAGCATGGGCCTGGACAAAATACTAAGAAAAACTGGCGTTGTTCCTGAATCTTGCTCATCATTGGTCCCCAAGAATCCTGGACACTGACACCAAGATATTCCAAAAAGAGTTGTGCTTTTCCAAGCTCGACTCTTTACTTAACCTGCCTTGAAGATTTGGCACTATAATTTCCCAGAAGTGCGGGCTGGGCTTGTTTTGAGAAAAGGTGAAATGGACAAGAGACAGAGTTCAGAAAATAGTGATTAAATACAAACAGCACCAGCTATTAAGCAAGAGTCAAGGCCAGGAAATGCAAATAAAATTGCCGAGGGTTGTTTAGGCAGTGGCCACTCAGAAGGAGAGGTAATATTTGGTTGTAAAGTGAGGCCACAGACATCTTTTCTGATTTAATGAATTTGTGATAGTTTACTTCTTTTCCCAGCTTTCATTTCATTTGTGGGGCGATGGCTGAGGGATGGAGGGGATACGGAAAGTTGAGCACAAGTGCATGAAGTATTTACTGGCTAAAGATGCCTATGCTTCTGCCAAGATTGTGTTTATTTGTTAAAAATATACTTCATTTTGTTGTTACAAAACTAAATCTGTCCCCAGCCCCCATGGAGACAGGGCGATTTGGTTTCAGGGTGAGGTGCCAGCTAGTGCTTTCAGGGGCATTAATGTGCCAGCTGCTCCTCCAGTATTCATTCCCTATTTCCAGTCCCTAGGCTGGTTTTACACTTTGTGTTTTTTTGTAAGGAAATCTGGATTAGAGAGCCTTTTGTCACTGATGGGGAGGGGGAGAGAAGTATCCCCTTTGAGCTCCATACACAGGGGCAGCCTAACGGGCAAGGCTCAAAGCTTTGATTTACTTCTCATTCGCTAACATTTTCAAAAAGAAAGGATCCACCACGTCAAGCTGTTCTGTTGGAAGCTTATAAGGCAATAGATTTGGGGACTGGAGTTTCCAGACTGCAATCTGCAGCCACCAGGCCAGGGTTACCTTTAAGCTCCATGCAGATTAAACATTCCCAGCCTGGGCAAGAGGCATCTGTAGAAAGGAACCCCTCAATATCAAACAGCGAAAGGCATTATTGGGTGGTCCCTGTCTGAGGGCTGAACAGGGCGTGTGGATTCCCATTGATTTTTGTGAAGTTAATTCATTTTACCCACTTAGAAATGCCAAACTGCTACTAGGGTCCAAAGTCCCTTCACTGGCCAGCTCGTCCCAGTGCAGTGACCAGTGACCTGCTGGAACCACTCCAGCCAGAGTCTCCTCTGCTGAACAAATCACCCAGCCTCCAAAAGAAAGAAGAGGCCGCTTTTAGTGAGTAACTCCTCTTAAAATGGAATTGCTAAACACACACACATGCATACACACACACGTACACACATCATCATCATGCAATTTTTTGGTGGATGTTTGTGACAGGAAGAAATTACTAACAAAATTTCCCCAATGAACACTTCCCTCTTTATTTTATTTTATTTTATTTTTTTTTTTTTTTGAGACAGAGTTCTGCTCTGTCACCTGGGCTGGAGTGCAGTGGCAGAATCACAGCTCACTGCAACCTCTGCCTCCCAAGCTCAAGTGATCCTGCCACCTCGGCCACGTAACTGGGACTACAAGCACACATCACCATGCCCAGCTAATTGTTGTGTTTTTTGTAGAGGTGAGGTTTCAGTGTGTTGTGCAGACCGGTCTTGAACTCCTGCACTCAAGCGATCTGCCCACCTCAGCCTCCCATAGTGCTGGGATTACAGGCATGAGCTACCGCACCCGGCCCCTCTCTTTTTATTTTTAAGGGCAGAAAAAGACAAAGTGAGAAAGGAGCCTCCCTTATCCTCCTCCTCTTTCCCCTCGCAGCCCAGCATCAAAACACTCATTCTTAGGATGGAGCAGGGGTGGAAAAGTGCAGGAACATTAGGCCTTGTCTATGTATTGGCTCCATTAGGAGCTATTGTTGCTCAGCAGCTGTTCTCTTGCTTCCTAGGAAGCCCTGCCTGCAAGTGGGCTGGGGAACCAGTGTGACACTGGCAGCTGGGGGAAGTGGGGAGGAACATCGAATATTTTTTGCACCACGAGAAAGATGGGCTTTGTTTCTCAAAAAAGAACAGAGATCCTGTTTCTGGGTAGCTGTTATCAGAAACTGGTTTTAATAAATACAGTTGGGGAGTGAGAGTAAGAGTGTGTGTGTGTGCGTGCGTGTGTTTCGGGGGCGGGGGATAGAAGAGAAAGAGAAGATAAAGTCACAATCTACTCAACCTTTAATCCTTTTTTTAAGGTAGGAAAAGCTGAAGAATTTCAGCCAAATGAAAAGCATAAAGTGGTTGAGAAAGGCTTTATGACTAAGAGAGGATTGCAATGGAAAATACGTAAAAAGAGAAGTTAAACCAGCTGGCTTATTTAATTTTGACTCCCCACTCCCCCTTTCACTTTTTTTTGTTTTACCTTCAGCTTAAACTAGGGGAAAATGTACTGTGTAAATATTCAGTGTTTTTCTTAGTTTTTATCCCTAACAAATTTTTTTACAGGACTTTTTAGTGAATCTCCAGAGACTGGGTGTGAACGTGACTTTTCACCCCTGGGTCACAGGTCACTTCCTGCTTCTTCTTGTAAGTAAAAGCTGTTTCTATTCCATGGGTCTGGCTGTACCCACAAGTGGGGGTAGGGGTGAGGGATGGGAGGGTGGAGTGGGGGATGGGGGAAAACTCAATGCCTATTCATTTCTCACATTATTTTATTGTTAGGGACATTTCTCCTCCCATACTAAAGAGCTAAATGTCAAACTTCTATTCCAAAGTACATGAATAAATTAATACATTCCTAGTGTATGAATTTATTCATGCATTCAATAAACATCATCGAAGCACTGTCAATGTACTAGGCATTGTGTTAAGTGCTGGGAAAACAAAGATAACTAAAATATATTCCCTATCTTGTACATCTTCAAACAAACAGGAGAGACAGATTCTAGAACAGTAATTACAGCAATTACAGTAAGTACTGTGAAAAAAAAAAAAAAAGGGCGAGAAACATATAACTCTGCTTAGGAAGGGCAACGAAGACTTCCAGGAGGTGGTGGTATTGGAATTGATTTTTGAGAGCTAAGTAGGAACAACCAGAAGGCCAGGAAGAGGAATGGCATTTCAGACAGAGGGAGTGGCCATGGAAAAACCTTGTTTTCACTTTGGGTAACGAGCAGTCTGCAGTGTTTTACTCTGACTAGGGTTCTGGGAACCTGGGACAAAAAAAAAAAAAAAAAAAAGGTGGGATAGGATAGAATTGGCCCATGAAGTTTAGAGTTGAAACCAAGGATCCCCAAAAGGCAACATCCAGGGATAAAAATATACTTAATCCCTAGTGGAAAATAACACCTACACATCATCCGAAGGGCACCAAGTAAAAAGAAAAAAAATGCAGCAACTGGAGGCAGCATAAGTTTGGAGCTGTGAGGAGGGAAGTCTGGAGCTGTTAGGGAGAAGCCCTGGCACAGAGCTTTAAGGGACTTTTAGAGGTAGCGTAAGGCCTGTCTGGGGTGGGGCACTGCCGTGTCAAAGACACAGAACCTGTTCAGGCAAGAGTGGAAGCAAGAGGACGCATACCACAGTCTGGAATTGACAGTCATCCTGACAGATGCCCTGACAATTGAAAAAGATGGTAGAAAAGGGGGAGTCAGGGGCTATATCCTCAGGAGCCTTGAACATCATCTTCCCAGCTGGGATTTCCCAAGGGTAGCATGGGTACCACTGGTAAGAATCAATGTGTCATTACATGGTACACAAACAATGTTTTAAAGACTTGTAGTAGTTATGTACTGATTTTCTAGTTTTATACAAACTAGAAAAAATGTGTAACTAACACGAAATCTGCAATTACACAGATAGGAAGATTGCTTAAGAAGAAGCTAATATAAAAGCACCATGGTGAGTTGATCTTTTTTAAAAATATAAGAATATACCAAAAGAGGTGCTACACAAATATAGCAAAAATTGAGAAGGTGGTCTATAAATGACCGAAATTTGAAAATAGTGGCAGTAGGCAGTGGGGAATCTCTGAAAAGTGTAAGCATTGGACTCTATTTTGTAATGTTGTTCTTTTGGGGAAGGGGAGACTAAAGACACTGATTAAGGGAGGTTGTATTTATTGTCCAGAACCACAATGGACTCTGAATAGTTTTCAGGTTCATATTTCAAGATAAACTCTAATTTCAATCCTGAAGTACTTGGACAAGTCTTTAAGAACCTCTTTTTACTAATTTGAAATGTCCACAGCTTTATTTTCATCTTAAGTAACTTAGTGTGTATATTTACATGAATAATTTTATTAGAAACGCGCAGTGCTCAAAATGACTTTTATGGTATACAGTAATAGGGGAAAAAGCTATTGAATGTTGGATAGATCTGTGTCTTTGTAACAATTTGGTCAATCTGATTTACATAGACCCTAGTGTCTCATTTTGTGCTTAGGTCTGGTACATTATCTATTAACCATGTTTTTTTATTTTCTATAGTTCATGATGGTTTGATATCTTGGGGCATCTTGCAGACCAGGGATGGACTGCCCCTCCCAGGTTTGGCTAATTCCTGGAGATACTAAACAACTTGGCTTAGAACACACCTTTTACATGCAAGACAACACATCCAGGCTCCATACCCTCATCTCATCCTTTTCTCAGGCTCCTCCAGCACAGAACATTATCCTCCTGCTCTAAGTCACCCAGAGCCAGGTACTGGACAATTAGAGACCACTCTTGTAGCTCAGAGCCTGTCCAAAGGGTCCAAACTCTTCAATCCGAAACCTCAGCTCAGCTGCTTACCCTGCCTCCCCGATTCCTTCCCATAAAACCCTAAATAAAGGCTGTTGCCCAAGCTTTCCCCTCAATCCTTCTGCCCTCAAGGCAATCCTGGTGCTTCCCCATGTGCTCCATTCTCTTGGCAACTGTAAATGACAAACTCTTCTTTCAAGGGAGTTGTCTATGTGTCTATCACCTTACCATACCTAGTTCAAACAAAAATCCTAGGTATAGTTTAAAACATATTAAGGGCCAGGCATGGTGGTTCATGCTTGTAATCCCAGCACTTTGGGAGGCTGAGGTGGGTGGATCACGAGGTCAGGAGTTTGAGACCAGCCTGGCCAATATGGCAAAACTCCATCTCTACTAAAAAAAAAAATTATCTGGGCATGGTAGCAAGCACCTGTAGTCCCAGCTACTCGGGAGGCCGAGGCAGAAGGATCGCTTGAACCCGGGAGGCAGAAGTTGCAGTGAACTGAGATCGTGCCACTGCACTCCAGCCTTGGTGATGGAGCAAGACTCCATCTCAAAAAAAAAAAAAAAAAAAAAAAAAAGCACTATACTAAGGAAACTCAATTTTTAAAAATAGGTAGATAAATGAGTGAATGAATATCTTCACTCACTTAAAACATGTCTCTCTATGACCTTATTAAAAGTGTACTTATGTGATTAAAAGCTGTTTACATTAGCTATCTATGGTCATCATTCTCTCATGCAATCAAGCTCAGAATTTGTGAGAAATTTGGGCTCAGAGTAAATTACACATTGCAAAAACAATACGAAGAAACTATGGCCTGCAAGGCAGTGTTGTTCCTTGGTTTCAGGAAGACATCCAAAGAGGAATTTTCCCTGGCTAATACACCCATTTTGCTGTCTTCCTGTGTGAGGTATTATTTTTGTATGCCAGGGTGGTTAACTGCTCTAACAAATAACCATAAATTTCAAATTTCAATTGCGTAAGAGAATAAAATTTATTTCTTAATCACTAAAATCCAGTGCAGGTGTTCATAGTTGGACAGCTCTCCTGGCTGCCTGCATGACTCACGAATCAATAATTCTTTTATCTTGTGATGCTGCCATTTTTACAACGTGGTCTCCAAGGTCGCTAGAGAAGGTGGCAAAATTATGGAAAAAGTCATATCAGACACATACCCAACTTTACACGCAAGTGCCAATCAAAATATCTGCATACATTCTATTGGTCAGAAGTGGTCACATGACCTTCCATAGCTGCACAAGGACCAGGAAATACAGTCTGTGGCGAGGCTGCACTTACCAGCAACCACCCTTCCCGAGGAAACAGGAGCCCAAAGCCCAGCTATCCTTTTCCACCAGTTCAGGAGGTATTACCCAGAACTGCATTCTGGTAATGGAGCAACTATAACTGGTCAAGTGATTATGTAAATTAGTGGTTCTTAACTTTTAAAGGATCATGAATCCGATAAAACTGTACAGATCTGCTTCCTAGAAAAATACATAAACATAAGCACTCACAATCTTCATGGAATTTCAAAGGCTTCATGGATTCTCTGAAGCCCATCTGTTAGATCATTAAAGAGTCATTGACCTATACTTTTGGTGTAGGTGAAATTATTTATTTCAGAAATTTGTTTTGAACAGTCTTATAAATCATAAACCATGGGCCAATTTAAATTTGATTTTTTAAAATCTGCTGCTAGATTGGGGTCTAATTTTTTTAAATTAATTGCTAGAATGAACGAGATCCAGAATATCAGTTGTGTGCCATCCAACTTTCAGATGCCAATTTTGCACTGAGCAGAAATCCTTATTGCTACTACTGCAAAAAAGACTTTTGTTGGTATCCTGCCATCCACTTGCTGCTCTCCAATCCATTTCACATGACAACTAGAGTGACATCTAAAAATTCAAATTTTTTCATGTCATTCTCTTCTAAAAATCTTTCAGAACATGAAGACCCAAACCCTTGACATGGCATACAAGACCTTGAGTACACTAACCCAACCTGCTTCTCACATTGTGTGCGCCTTTGCTTTTTATGCTTCTACCCAATTGGCCTTTCTTTCCCTTCCTCCCACCTCAGGGTCTCTGAACATGCCTTGTACCTCCTTTG
The DNA here is from genome assembly GCF_006542625.1 of Nomascus leucogenys. Taxonomy (NCBI): domain Eukaryota; kingdom Metazoa; phylum Chordata; class Mammalia; order Primates; family Hylobatidae; genus Nomascus; species Nomascus leucogenys. The sequence goes on along the minus strand of NC_044390.1, from coordinate 13,030,954 downwards.
AATTGTCTTCCCTTTATTCTTTTATATAGTTAGCTGCCACTCTTCCTTGAGATCTCAGTTCAACTGTCATTTTCCCAGAGAAGTCTTTACAGAGACACAGAAGAAGTCAGATCCCCTATATGGTCTTAGAGCACTGTAAGTTTTTCTCCTGGTGTTGATCATGGTTTGTACCAATATGCTTGTGTGATTATTTAATTTGCATGGGTCACTGTCACTAAAAGGTAGGCTCCATGAGGGCAGAAAATTTCAGCACCTAATGACACAGCTCAGCACCTGGCTTAGTGCATGGAACATAATGGCACTCAATATTTTGTTGAGTGAATGAATGAATGAATGAATGAATGAATTGCTTTCCACTATATCTTGGAGAGAGGGAAGATAAGTGATAAAGGGTCTTGAAACCAAATTATCTTCTCCTTCTGAGAAGTGAATAGAATAACCAAGTCAGTGTTTGGCATAATTTAAAGAACTTCACAGTTAGGCAATGACTTTTACTCTACTCCATTGTAACCCCTGCTCTTAGATATCTTCCAAACCAATTAAAGAAAAAAAAAACAGCCAAATCGGCACCAGATGAACAGCTCATTGATGGAGTAAGGGCAGTCGAGGGGAAGTGTCATAAAAAGACAATTCTTTTTATGGCAAGCAATATGCTATTTATTAGTAAGTAGTATGCTATTGGGTCAATACAGGGAGGCTTCCTGGAAGAGATAGTCTTTGAGTTATATATAATCTGAAGATCGCTTCATGACACCTCTTTTTTGAACTATATTTGATACCCTGAGTGCCAACAAAATATTTTCCCACAAATCTTGCTCCTCAGCTTTTCTGGTTTGTTGTCACAAAGATAAAGCTATAAATTATGAGAAAGACTGGCAAGACTTGGGTCAAGCTGGCATTGTAGTCCTCCAGCAGAGAACAAGATATTAAACAATTGTGTTTCATATTTCCTCTAATAGATTGTATTATTTTTCAAAATATCCACTGTCTCTCCATTTAGGAGAATCTTACCCTCTTGTCAGTCTTGGCCATGTGATTTCATTTGGCAAATGACATGGGAGTGGAAGTGACATGCCCAGAAGATTTGAGAGCCGTGGTGAGATCCTATTATTTCTCTTCTGACACAAGACACACCACATCCCCAGATGGAGGTATTCTGTCAATCTGCATCCCAAAGTGAAAAGGATGAAGGACAAAGTCACAACTGATGGAGAGCCATCATGGAAGATGAGGAAAATATTAGCTTTACTCTTGCAAAGCACTGAGATTTGAGGGTCACTTGTTCTTGCAGCATAGCCCAGCAAAGAATGACTGATACACTTTTCTTCACAAAACCTCTGTCTAATTGAACTGAAACTCTGAACTATACACTGAATGAAAGAATGGTCTGTTCCCATTTCGATAGGTCAACCCTCATTTTTATAAGTGTACAGCTTCAGGAAGTCACACATGCAGTCATGAAGGGAGAAAGTGGAGTTCTCAACTATTGAAGCCAGTGGGCTAACTTCTGCATTCACTGACATGAAACATGCTGAAGTCTGTTTGCCTTGCAGTTCTCTGCTGGATGTGCCAAGAGGGCTCTATTTTAGAGAAGGAAAACTAACAATAGATTCCCGCCAACTAAAAGGGGATTTCTTTTCCTGGGAAGGAAAAAATAAATGGAAAAAAAAGATCTTTATCTGGTGATTTGTACTGAAACAAGAATAGTCAGAGCTCATCATCATATCATTTTTAACAGTAATGTCTCACAGAGAAACATAAAAGAAACTTATTAAAGACAAAAATAGTTTATATGAACTTTTTGCTAAGCATATGAAGTTGAATTCATAACATTCCTTCCACCTCCAGTCTACCTTCTCCATTCCTGTTTCCTTTTTTTGTCTTTTTTCCTTGTCCTTACCCAAAATCTACTCAAGGCCATTTTGGAAGATGTAAGGATGATAGATATGGGTATAATAAATAAATATATCCTTTTATGTATATTTATAAATATATTTTTACATTTTCAAAGCAAAATACAAATTAAACGTACACGTGTTTCTAGGAGCTCATTCCATACCTCTACAATAGTAAAAGAACTTGCTTAACTGAAAACCTCTAAAGCTTTAAAAATTCTTTGAAAGCCACTTGAAATTTGAGGGGCTTTGACGCTTACTTTTAAGAATACCAAAGTGCATTTCCATTTCCCCCAGGGTTAGCTGGCCATGAACAACTGCAATTCAGTTTCATAAGCTTTCCTTGATGCTTGCTAGGACCATAAATTCCACCTTCAAGTACAATTTGCAGTTTAAAGGTATGAATTATCTTACTAAAGAGCCTTTTTATTATGAGTTTTCTATTCCAAGGTGAATCCCAGTTAAACGCCCCTTCCTGCCCCAACATTCTTGAATTTGATTTGTGGTGCACATTACCAAGGATTACTCCATATTTTCAGGCAATATTGCCATCCTCCTAAATGTGCTCAGTCTAAAATATTCAATGAAAAGTGTATATGCAAAGCTAGCTTTACTATTTAATCACTAAAGTTACCTTTGGGAAGCTGAGTATTGATACACAATGCAGAAACATCAGTGCTCAGTCCCTGAAACATATTTAAACTAGAAGTAGGGGCAGTTAGATTTATGTACCATGATGTCTGAATTTGCAAAGGTTTTCTGGTAATCTGAAGAGTTGTATTGAGTTACTCTCAGCAACTATTTTACTTTATTTTGTAGCTTTGTAATATAGTAAAAGAGCCCTGGGTGAGGAGTTATGAACTTAGGGATTGCTAAAAGGGTTTTATATACAATATTTTTGAAATCTAACAAAAAATATAAACAGTTAACAATGTCATGACCATGAATCTAATGAACGACTCTTTGTTCTGAATTGCTCTAGTCCAGTATAAAATGTTTATAATTAGGTTGATCTGCACAGAAATTCAAAGTCAATTATGTGTACATACAGAAGAGAGCTGACTTTCCATAATGGCTCTGTAGTTTAAAATCATCAAAAAAGGGAGTATTGCAAAATGTACCACTCCATAAATACTACAGTTCATCAATTAAGCACTACACTAAGCATGTAATGATGATAATTTTCCTGTGTATGTCAACCAGGAAACACACAAGCTGGTTGTTAAGTTGCTTCATCATAAGAATAATGATTGTGTAAGTGCTTGGCCAGGTCATTCTCTCTCCCAGCTTAAACATTAATGGGAAAATAATGGAATTATGGAGCTGGCTCTTTTCTTGAAAGCTACATGTCAATGTCTTAGGATACCTGTGCTATTAAAAACCTCAAATACCCAATTTGTAACTTTAGATGACCAAGTCACTGAAGGTTAGAACTAAGTGGAATTTTAGACATCTTGTAGTTCATTACTTTCATTTTAATGATGTGAACACTGAGGACCAGATAGACAGAGGAACTTGTTCAACATCACAAATCTAGCAATAACAAACATATAGAAAGGACTTTGCCCTCATCTGTTAGTTCCTAGTCCAGAGCTTTCCTTTCTGCCATGTCACTTGGAAAATAAACACCATTTTCCAAAACCAAACACAGGAGTAACAAGCATAAAATGTGAACCTTTCAGTTAGGATTCAAAACTATAGAATAAACCTTTGAAGTTTCCAATCTAGTAGCAATTTAAAAAATGAAATCTTACTAGAAATACCTAAAATATGCTCTTTTTCCCCCCATGCTATGGGGATAAAAGACTTGCTACTCATATAGTAAGCTTAATATTAAGAGAACTCCATAGTTTATTTCCTACTCAGAGTAACCTTGTATTACTCTCACTCATTTGAAATATCCTTAAAGCCAAAGGATTATACATGAGGTACAAAATAGACAGAACTTTATAGTAAAATTTTCTCTAAACCAGAGTTGCTGACTTCGTTTGACTTTTCTTTTATCAATTTTAATACATTCATTTTCCTATTACAAAATCTGCATTATGCTGGAACTATTGCATATGTGTATATGATATATACACAAAACTGAGTCTTATAAACACCCTTGAAATAATTCAGACACATGAAAAATTGCTTTTTGGTCAAGCGACCACCTCAAGGAGCCACAGACTCAGTGCTGCCACAGTTCCACACAATGTTTGTTGTTCATGTATTATTCACTTTTTGGAAACTGCCTTTTGAGCAATGAGTTTACACAATTAAATTTGATTTAATTATAGCCACACCCAGTGTTTCACCAAAAGTCTTATCACTTTTGTCACCCATATTTTTGTTTAATCTCAACTCCTGATTATTTCTTCCTATTAAAGAAATAAAATTTATCTTAAAAGGGCAATGATCTGTTACCAATGAAGATCACTTGGAAATAATATTAATCAGGCTCTATAAAATATTTCAAAGAAGGCCAGGTGCACCTGTAATCCCAGCACTTTGGGAGGCTGAGGCGGGCAGATCACAAGATCAAGAGATCAAGACCATCCTGGCCAACATGGTGAAACTTCATCTCCATGAAAAATACAAAACTTAGCTGGGTGTGGTGGTGCACACCTGTAGTCCCAGCTACTTGGGAGGCTGAGGCAGGAGAATTAATTGAACCTGGGAGGTGGATATTGCAGTGAGCCAAGATTGCACCACTGCACTCCAGCCTGGCGACCTAGCGAGAGTCTCAAAAAAAAAAAAAAAAGAAGAAAATAAATAAAGTGTTTTTTTAGATTTTTAAAATTGATACACAGTAATTGTACATATTTATGGAGTACGTGTGATGTTTTGATACGTGCACACAATGTGTAATGATCAAATTAGGGTAATTAAGATATCCATCAGCTCAAACATTTATCATTTTTTTCTCTTATTTCAAAGAAAATTTGATTAGCTATGGGCAAAAACACTGGAAAAAGCACATGAACATTGGAAAAAGCAAAAAGATTGGAAAAAGCCTTCCAATCTTTACTACAGGAAGAGACTATTTTCATCAGTATGAACACATCTGGCACACTTCTTACACATCAGTCTTTTTGACTTGAATAATCTACAACATATAACTTATGTTTCCACAGGTGTGTTTCTAAACATTTCTTATAGGGTGGTTTGACACCAAAGGTGAAAGAAGTCCTGCTACATGTCCTAGACTATTACTTCTCTTATTTCTTGTGCAAAAAGGGCAGAAATAATCAAGCTGTGTATTAGTCTGTTCTTGCACTGCTATAAAGAAATGCCTAAGACTGGGTAATTTATAAAGAAAAGAGGTTTAATTGGCTCACAGTTTCACAGGCTTCACTACAGGAAGCTTAGGGCTTCTGCTTCTGGGGAAGTTCAGGTTCGCTCCAGGAAACATAGCGGCTTCTGCTTCTGGAAATCCTCAGGGAGCTTTTACTCATGGCAGAAGGCAAAGTGGGGGTAGGCATCTTACATGGCAGGAGCAGGACCGAGCGAGAGAGGCAGAGAGGTGCCACACACTTTTAAATGACTAGACCTCACGAGAACTTACTCACTATCACCAAAGGTGAAATCCACCCCCCGTGATCCAATCACCTTCCACCAGGCCCCACCTCCAACACTGGGGGGTTACCATTCGACAAGAGATTTGGGTGGGGACACAGATCCAAACCATATCAAGCTGTAATAATTTTCATTTGCTCCATGCAACCACAATGTTAGCAAGTATCAATTTATTAATGCTGAAATATGAACATTCAAACATATATGACTATCATGTACTCTGTGTGTGTGTGTGTGTGTGTGTGTGAGAGAGAGAGAGAGAGAGAGAACAGGGGGTGGACAGTAGTTATCTCTGTTTAATTATCCTCAATAAAAATGTTTCTTCAAGCTGCTCCAAGGCAATCATCCCAGCTAACCTGCCCTGAAGTCCTTTGGGGACATTTGAAGAGGAGAGAAGGCCCTTTGTTTCCCCTTTTGACACTGGGCTAGAGTCTCCTTACCTCTCTCAGACACTCTGACTCAGTGCAGGCTGCAGACACTGTAACCCCCTTGATAAGTAAGCTGTCGTTTCCACCTGGAGCTGGGGCTGCTATCTGAATAGGAGAGGAAAAGCTGTGAGTATTACATGAAAAAGGATAGTCCTTTCTTTTCTTAGATCTACACCCCCCAAAAAAATCAGGAAAATGAAAAGGGACCAAGGGAAGGGGACCCATATGCCAAGCTGGTGACAACAGAGTGTAAGAGAGGTTATCCAGAGTGGCATCCTGGAGCCATTCTGGATGGGTTTGAATTCTGGCTCTGAGCTTATTTTACAAACTTAGACAAAATCCATAAATCTCCTGTGCCTCAGTCTTCTCATCTATAAAATGGGGAGCATAGTGCCTATACTATAGGTATCACGTCATAGGGTTATTAAAACAGTGCCCAGGACATGGTGAACACTCAGTCATTACCAATGACTATCATTTACTGGGAGGCTATTGTGTTTCCAAGTGCCCAGTTCATGTAGCACCCACTTTCCTGGGAATTCTCCGGTGAATTTCTACTTTCCAAACCAAAATCAAATCTCAACTAGCTATTTAATGATGGTGTTCTCTTTCTTTGGTTAGCACAATCATTCTTTAATGGTACACGTACATAATTTTCATTTTTTGTAATGGTTAATTTTACATTCTTAGATATACAAATTCCTTAAACATAAAATGAAAACTCGACAATGATAAAAACAAATTTACAGCCCTCACTCATTCTCACTACACCTGCATTCTATTCATTTTTTAGTGTCAGCCAAGATAACTCACGTCTTAAGAGAAAAGACAGGACAGAAACCAGAAGTCATAACAATTTCTAAGCCTGGTTATTGAGCTAAATATATACGTGCTCTGTGGTATGGCAATAGGGAGGATCGTATACCCTCTAGGGAACCAGAGTTACGACAGCAGTTATGAAATGCTGATGACTTTGCTGGAGATTGAGTGGGACCAGCGCTAGATACTTCTGGAGCAGTCACGGAAGAAGTGGAGGGCCTACTTAAGGAATGTGGCTTGGGTTAAGATGTTTCATTCTTCTGAAGTGAAAGGGTAGTGTTGTTTTTTGTTTGTTTGTTTCCAGCCTTCTTTCTGGCTTTCTTCAAGTTGTCTCAGCCCAGGAGCCTAACTCTAATTCCAGATACTGAAATTTGCACCACAAACCACCACAGGGACAACAGGAATTAATGCCCAGGAACGAATGCTAAATTGCATCAATCTCCAAATTATCTACTCTACTGGAAAGCCCACTTAAAACTAGACTTTTAAAGTAAGTAGAATTTTGGAAGGAACCCACAATCCCTTTTTGCATCACCAGGAAAACAGCTTGCCTATAATCCCTTAATAAAGAAAAAGTCTCGTAGATTAATCTCCCTTAGGCAAGCACAATTACTGGTATTTTAACTCCATAAGCAAGTCAACTGCAACAAATAAACTAAAAGAATGATAATAAGAATATTATAATTACCACATGCTATTGCCTTATCAATGTCTTTCTTTCATGAAGTACTTTAAAACTGCTTTAATATATATAAGATCTTTACCTTCTCATCCTTACCCCTACTTCCCAGCAACTCTGATAAGAAATTACTCTCAATAACTCTGAGAAATGTCCAGTGGGATTATTTTGAAGGACATAATTGCAGCTACTGAGAAACAGACTCAGTGTAATTGAAACTAAATTAGGATAAAATTGTTTTGAGGAGATTGATAATTGTACCTTGGGCTTTAAAATAACTAAACACGCCAGTAACCTCACCCAGACCGAGGGCGGATGCATTCCCATACATCTGCTGTAGTGTTTTGATGTATCTTGGAGTATGGCCAATCAGTATTTTTCCTCCCACATTAGCATACACCTGTATTTATCTAAGATAGTTTATTATCTGCACATGACAACACTTACGAGTGCTGCAAAGTTCTATGGAGAACATTAACCAGTAGGCCATTGTTGAAAGTCCTGCTTCCTCCCCCTGAGAAGCAAATAATTTGGTATGGCTTTCTCATACAGACTGCTTTAACCCTTCATTGCCTTCTTTTAAAGCAGCGCAAACTAAACTGCTAGTGCTTACCAATAGCCATATTCCCCTCTTCTTCCCAGGCACGAGCCAGAATATATTTTTCAGCCTTCCTTATGGTTGGGTGGTAACTGTGGCTGAGATCTTACCAACAGAATGTGAGCAAAAGTAATGGGTACCATATCCAGTCCTTGGCCATAAAAACCTTGCACCTGTGAACCTAGTTCTCTTTCCCTAGCTGAATGGAGAGGACTGAGGATTTAGAGTATGTGGTGAAGCCATTAGATGGAAGGCCCTGGGTTCCTGAATGACTGTGTGGAACAGACTCTATCATTTCACCTTGTCATTCACCATTGAACTATGATATGAGCAAAAAATAAATCTTTGTTGTGTTAAGACATGGAGGTTTGGGCTTTTATCTGTTATAGTCATTAGCATTATTTATTTTATCAAATACAGTAACTTTCTCACTTGCTTCTGTCTCTCCATTTCTACAGTTATCTTATATTTTCTTCCTTTCATTTTTTTCTGCAAAGAATTATTGCATGCCCAATACATGTGCCAGAAACAGAGCAAAATGCACTGTAACTACGTTCAAAGTAGCCCAAATGAACAACCATATACCTAACAATTTCAAAAGCACAATAATTTAGGTCTACTAATTCTTTTGAAGAGAGATCAGCAAACTACAATCTGATCTGTTTTTCTAAATTAAGTGTTTATGGGAACATAGCCATGCTAATTCATTTACGTCTTATATATGGCAGCGTTCACATTACACTGGCTCACAAAGCCTAAATTATTTACTATTTGGCCCTTTAAAGAAAAAGTTGGTTGACTCCTCTCTAAAAGGTCTTGGAAAGGATTCTCAAAGGAGATGATACATGAGGTAGGTTTTGGTGGAGTTCACTGTGGTAGAAAAAGAAGAAGGCGACATGCTGGACAGGAAGAATAATAGCCAAGCAAAAATCATGTAATGTTAAAAGTTACTCAAGCAGTACTGAGAAAACATAGAGGGGACAGTGATTCTCTCTCTCTCAGATCACCAAGCATTACTGGGAATGAGCAACTGGAAGAACCAGAGAGAGATGTTTTGAAACGAGCAAACTTGTTGACCTCAGACCTTTAATTCTGTCTGGGTGACAAATTTTAATGAATAATAGTCTATTAACACTAAATAGCATCAAGTTCAACTATAGATAAATGTACAGTACAAACTCATCCATCATTTCATAGCACAGAGCAATAAGATTTCCTGCTGAATGAGGAGATGCATCAGCAGGTGCAGCTCTGAGATGGACTTCACTCATCAATTCTCTGAAAATCCCTTGAAAAATTAAAAGAGTAAGCTGTATCTTACAAAACAGAAGGAAGGAAGGAAGGAAGGAAGGAAGGAAGGAAGGAAGGAAGGAAGGAAGGAAAGAAAAGAAAAGAAAGAAAGAAAGAAAGAAAGAAAGGGAGAAAGGAAGGAGAAAGAAGAAAAAGAAAAAGAAAGAGAAAGAGAGAAAGAGAGAAAGAGAGAAAGAGAGAAAGAAAGAAAGAAAGAAAGAAAGAAAGAAAGAAAGAAAGAAAGAAAGAGAAAGATCCCAAGAGCAAATGTGGAAAATGTATGTGCTTATATACTCCTTGTCTTAGTCTTCTTGGGCTGCCATAACAAAATATTATACACTGGGTGGCTTAAACAACAGACATTGATTTTCTCACAGTCTTGGAGGCTGGAAGCCTGAGATCAGGGTCCCAACATGAAAAGTTTCTGGTGAGGGCTCTCATTTTGGCTTGTAGATGGCCGCCTTCTCATTATATCCTCACCTGGCAGGGAGAAAGAGAGCTCTGGTGTCTCTTTCTCTTCTTATGCGGGAACTAATCCCATCATGAGGCCCACTCTTATGATCTTATCTAACCTAATCATCTCCTAAAGGCCCCACCAAAAAATACGATCACACTGGGGGCTAGGGATTTAACCAATACATTTAGGAGACAAACAATTCAGTCCAAAGTGCTCCTCAAAGTATAAATACAAACTTTCAGTGAACATAAAAACACTTATTCATTCAATGTATTTTTTGAGTATCTCTTATGTGACAGGCACTCCTCTAAATTTGGGGGTGTAACAGTGGACAAAACACACAAGTTTCCTTCTCTCACTCGGCTTAATTCTCAGTGATAGGAGACAGAAAATTAACAGATAAATTATGGAGCAGTGTACTATCAAATTTTGATCAATGGCATGAAGAAAGAGACCAGGCTTCTTTAGAACAGAAACTCAGGGAAAACCTCAGGAAGTGACATATGCAGTCATGCTAGAATCATAACAAGGATCTGGCTATGCAAAGGTTTTGGGATGGAGTGTTCTAGGCAGAGGGAAGAGCACAGGTAAAATTTTCAAAAAAGGGAAAGAGTTTGGCCGATTTGAGCACTGAAATAAGGCCCATGTGGCTGCAACTTTGAAAAGTCAGGGAAGAGTGGAGGATGAGGAGGTTAAAGAAGTAGTGAGGGAAAAGTCCTTTCACAGAAGGACTTGTGGACATCACGTTGATGCTCAGCCTCACTAGTTATAAAAAGAAATGTTCAAAGGAAGAAGTTTTTTAAACTATCAAACTTACCTTAAAAAGATTTTTTAATTGGGTGTGATTAGAGGAAAACACATCTGTGCCAGCACTGGTTAAGGTGAATATTGGTACAAATCTTCCAGAAGGTATGTTGGTCATGTATTTATCAAGGCTTTGAAATGCCTACAACCTTGACCCAGCAATTTCTGTTCTAAGAAATTATTCTGAGAAAATCATGACTTTCTTCATGTGATGATGTTCTTTGTAATGTTACCTACTGTAGATTTTGCAATAATATTTTTACAAATACAAAATAAATTTCCTAAAGAGTAGACTCTTGTCATCCTTTGAAGGCTTGCAACCTACTGAAAGTTTCATATGAACTAAAAAAAAGTAGCCAAAGTTGAAGATGTAACACTGTTATAGACAATGTTTGTGTCACTCCAAAGTTCTTATGTTGAAACCCTAATCCTCACTATGATGGTATTAGAAGGTGGAGTGTTTGGTAGGTAATTAGGTTATGAGAGGAGAACCCTCATGAGTGGGATTAGCACCCCTATAAAAAAAAATACACTTGGCAGAACTCCTTTACCCCTTCTGCCATGGGAGAAAACAGCAAAAAGACAGCCAACTATGATCCAAAAAGTGGACCTCATCAGACACTGAATCTGCTGGCAACTTGATTGTGGATGTCCCAGCCTCTAGAACTGTGAGAAACAAATTTCTGTTGTTTATAAGCCACCCAGTTTATGATCATTTGTTATAGCAGCCTGAACAAACAAAGACAAAGATTATAACATAATGCTTTCCGTTGAGATTTGACAATAGGTATCAAACAGTAATAAATTTCTGCCTTTGAGTAAGAGATATAAAGATACAAAAGATCTTTACCTCTATGGTACTAGTAAGAAAAGCCTGCATAAAATAAAAATTATATGTTTCTGTGAGAATAGCAAGGAGTGGCAGATGCAAGTAAGCCTTGATTAACTGAATTTCAGAGCCAAGCAATCAATCCCTTTTTAAATGAGGAAAGAGTATATAAGTACCCATTCCTAGCACCTAGTCTCTATCTAGATGGATGGAGAAACCAGCTTCTTGTAGTTCAGGAGATTTTCAGTGAAGGAGGTGATATTGTTTGGCTCTGTGTCCCCACCCAAATATCATCTTGAATTTTAGTTCCCATAATCCCCACATGTCATGGGAGGGACCCAGTAGGAAGTAATTGAATCATGGAGGCTGGTTTTTCTCATGCTATTTTCATGATAGTAAATAAGTCTCACGAGATCTGAGGGTTTATAAAAGGCAGTTCCCCTAGACACACCCTCTTTGCCTGCCACCACATAAGACATGACTTTGCGGTGGAGCCAAGATGGCCGAATAGGAACAGCTCTGGTCTCCAGCTCCCAGCGTGAGTGGCACAGAAGACAGGTGATTTCTGCATTTCCGTTTGAGGTACCGGGTTCATCTCACTAGGGAGTGTCAAACAGTGGGTGCAGGATAGTCGGTGCAGCGCACTGTGCATGAGCCGAAGCAGGGCGAGACCTTGCCTCACTTGGGAAGCGCAAGGGGTCAGGGAGTTCCCTTTCCTAGTCAAAGAAAGGGGTAACAGACGGCACCTGGAAAATCGGGTCAGTCCCACCCTAATACTGTGCTTTTCCAGCGGGCTTGGAAAATGGCACACCAGGAGATTGTGTCCCACACCTGGCTCGGAGGGTCCTATGCCCACGGAATCTCGCTGATTGCTAGCACAGCAGTCTGAGATCAAACTGCAAGGCAGCAGCAAGGCTGGGGGAGGGGCGCCCGCCATTGCCCAGGCTTGCTTAGGTAAACAAAGCAGCCAGGAAGCTCGAACTGGGTGGAGCCCACCACAGCTCAAGGAGGCCTGCCTGCCTCTGTAGGCTCCACCTCTGGGGGCAGGGCACAGACAAACAAAAATTCAGCAGGAACCTCTGCAGACTTAAATGTCCCTGTCTGACTGACAGCTTTGAAGAGAGTAGTGGTTCTCCCAGCACGCAGCTGGAGATCTGAGAACAGACAGACTGCCTCCGAAAGTGGGTCCCTGACCGCCAAGCAGCCTAACTGGGAGGCACCCCCCAGTAGGGACAGACTGACACCTCACTTGGCCAGGTACTCCTCTGAGACAAAACTTCCAGAGGAACTATCAGACAGCTGAATTTGTGGTCTCACGAAAATCCACTGTTCTGCAGCCACCGCTGCTGACACTCAGCCAAACAGGGTCTGGAGTGGACCTCTAGCAAATTCCAACAAACCTGCAGCTGAGGGTCCTGTCTGGTAGAAGGAAAACTAACAAACAGAAAGGACATCCACACCAAAAACCCATCTGTACATCACCATCATCAAAGACCAAAAGGAGATAAAACCACAATGATGGGGAAAAAACAGAGCAGAAAAACTGGAAACTCTAAAAAGCAGAGCACCTCTCCTCCACCAAAGGAACGCAGTTCCTCACCAGCAACGGAACAAAGCTGGATGGAGGATGACTTTGACGAGTTGAGAGAAGAAGGCTTCAGATGATCAAACTACTCCGAGCTACAGGAGGAAATTCAAAACGATAGCAAAGAAGTTTAAAACTTTGAAAAAAAAATTAGACGAATGGATAACTAGAATAACCAATGGAGAGAAGGGCTTAAAGGAGCTGATGGAGCTGAAAGCCAAGTTTCGAGAACTATGTGAAGATTGCAGAAGCCTCGTGAGCTGATGCGATCAACTGGAAGAAAGGGTATCAGTGATGGAAGATGAAATGAATGAAATGAAGCGAGAAGGGAAGTTTAGAGAAAAAAGAATAAAAAGAAACGAACAAAGCCTCCAAGAAATTGGGGACTATGTGAAAAGACCAAACCTACGTCTGATTGGTGTACCTGAAAATGACAGGGAGAATGGAACCAAGTTGGAAAACACTCTGCAAGATATTATCCAGGAGAACTTCCCCAATCTAGCAAGGCAGGCCAACATTCAGATTCAGGAAATACAGAGAATGCCACAAAGATACTCCTCGAGAAGAGCAACTCCAAGACACATAATTGTCAGATTCACCAAAGTTGAAATGAAGGAAAAAATGTTAAGGGCGGCCACAGAGAAAGGTCGGGTTACCCACAAAGGGAAGCCCATCAGACTAGCAGCTGATCTCTTGGCAGAAAGTCTACAAGCCAGAAGAGAGTGGGGGCCGATATTCAACATTCTTAAAGAAAATAATTTTCAACCCAGAATTTCATATCCAGCCAAACTAAGCTTCATAAGTGAAGGAGAAATAAAATACTTTACAGACAAGCAAACGCTGAGTGATTTTGTCTTTTTGTTTGTTTGTTTGTTTTGTTTTGTTTTTTTGAGATGGAGTCTCGCTCTGTCGCCCAGGCTGGAGTGCAGTGGTGCAATCTCGGCTCACTGCAAGCTCCGCCTCCCGGGTTCACGCCATTCTCCTGCCTCAGCCTCTCCGAGTAGCTGGGACTACAGGCGCCCGCCACCACGCCCGGCTAATTTTTTGTATTTTTAGTAGAGACGGGGTTTCACCGTGGTCTCGATCTCCTGACCTCGTGATCCGCCCGCCTCACCACCAGGCCTGCCCTAAAAGAGCTCCTGAAGGGAGCACTAAACATGGAAAGGAACAACTGGTACCAGCCACTGCAAAAACATGCCAAATTGTAAAGACCATCGAGGCTAGGAAGAAACTGCATCAACTAATGAGCAAAACAACCAACTAACATCATAATGACAGGATCAAATTCACACATAACGATATTAACTTTAAATGTAAATGGGCTAAATGCTCCAATTAAAAGACACAGACTGGCAAAGTGGATAGAGTCAAGACCCATCAGTGTGCTGTATTCAGGAAACCCATCTCACGTGCAGAGACACACATAGACTCAAAATAAAGGGATGGAGGAAGATCTGTCAAGCAAATGGAAAATAAAAAAAGGCAGGGGTTGCAATCCTAGTGTCTGATAAAATAGACTTTAAACCAACAAAGATCAAAAGAGACAGAGAAGGCCATTACATAATGGTAAAGGGATCAATTCAACAAGAAGAGCTAACTATCCTAAATATATATGCACCCAACACAGGAGCACCCAGATTCATAAAGCAAGTCCTGAGTGACCTACAAAGGGACTTAAACTCCCACACAATAATAAGGGGAGATTTTAACACCCCACTGTCAACATTAGACAGATCAACGAGACAGAAAGTTAACAAGGATATCCAGGAATTGAACTCAGCTCTGCACAAAGTGGACCTAATAGACATCTACAGAACTCTCCACCCAAAATCAACAGAATATACATTTTTTTCAGCATCACACCACACCTATTCCAAAATTGACCACATAGTTGGAAGTAAAGCTCTCCTCAGCAAATGTAAAAGAACAGAAATTATAACAAACTGTCTCTCAGACCACAGTGCAATCAAACTAGAACTCAGGATTAAGAAACTCACTCAAAACCGCTCAACTACATAGAAACTGAACAACCTGCTCCTGAATGACTACTGGGTACATAATGAAATGAAGGCAGAAATAAAGATGTTCTTTGAAACCAACAAGAACAAAGACACAACATACCAGAATCTCTGGGACACATTCAAAGCAGTGTGTAGAGGGAAATTTATAGCACTAAATGCCCACAAGAGAAAGCAGGAAAGATCCAAAATTGATACCCTAACATCACAATTAAAAGAACTAGAAAAGCAAGAGCAAACACATTCAAAAGCTAGCAGAAGGCTAGAAATAACTAAAATCAGAGCAGAACTGAAGGAAATAGAGACACAAAAAACCCTTCAAAAAATTAATGAATCCAGGAGCTGGTTTTTTGAAAAGATCAACAAAATTGATAGACCGCTAGCAAGACTAATAAAGAAGAAAAGAGAGAAGAATCAAATAGATGCAATAAAAAATGAAAAAGGGGATATCACCACCAATCCCACAGAAATACAATCTACCATCAGAGAATACTACAAACATCTCTACGCAAATAAACTAGAAAATCTAGAAGAAATGGATAAATTCCTTGACAAATACACCCTCCCAAGACTAAACCAGGAAGAAGTTGAATCTCTGAATAGACCAATAGCAGGCTCTGAAATTGTGGAATAATCAATAGCCTACCAACCAAAAAGAGTCCAGGACCTGATGGATTCACAGCTGAATTCTACCAGAGGTACAAGGAGGAACTGGTACCATTCCTTCTGAAACTATTCCAATCGATAGAGAAAGAGGGAATCCTCCCTAACACATTTTATGAGGCCAGCATCATCCTGATACCAAAGCCTGGCAGAGACATAACCAAAAAAGAGAATTTCAGACCAATATCCTTGATGAACATTGATGCAAAAATCCTCAATAAAATACTGGCAAACCGAATCCAGCAGCACATCAAAAAGCTTATACACCATGATCAAGTGGGCTTCATCCCTGGGATGCAAGGCTGGTTCAACATACGCAAATCAATAAATGTAATCCAGCATATAAACAGACCCAAAGACAAAAACCACATGATTATCTCAATAGATGCAGAAAAGGCCTTTGGCAAAATTCAACAACCCTTCATGCTAAAAACTCTCAATAAATTAGGGATTGACGGGACGTATCTCGAAATAATAAGAGCTATCCATGACAAACCCACAGCCAATATCATACTGAATGGGCAAAAACTGGAAGCATTCCCTTTGAAAACTGGCACAAGACAGGGATGCCCTCTCTCACCACTCCTATTCAACATAGTGCTGGAAGTTCTGCCCAGGGCAATCAGGCAGGAGAAGGAAATAAAAGGTATTCAATTAGGAAAAGAGGAAGTCAAAATGTCCCTGTTTGCAGATGACATGATTGTATATCTAGAAAACCCCATCGTCTCAGCCCAAAATCTCCTTAAGTTGATTAGCAACTTCGGCAAAGTCTCAGGATACAAAATCAATGTACAAAAATCACAAGCATTCTTGTACACCAATCACAGACAAACAGAGAGCCAAATCATGAGTGAACTCCCATTCACAATTGCTTCAAAAAGAATAAAATACCTAGGAATCCAACTTACAAGGGATGTGAAGGACCTCTTCAAGGAGAACTACAAACCACTGCTCAATGAAATAAAAGAGGATACAAACAAATGGAAGAACATTCCATGCTCATGGGTTGGAAGAATCAATATCGTGAAAATGGCCATACTGCCCAAGGTAATTTATAGATTCAATGCCATCCCCATCAAGCTACCAATGACTTTCTTCACAGATTTGGAAAAAACTACTTTAAAGTTCATATGGAACCAAAAAAGAGCCCGCATCGCCAAGTCAATCCTAAGCCAAAAGAACAAAGCTGGAGGCATCACGCTACCTGACTTCAAACTATACTACAAGGCTACAGTAACCAAAACAGCATGGTACTGGTACCACAACAGAGACATAGATCAATGGAACAGAACAGAGCCTTCAGAAATAATGCCGCATACCTACAACTATCTGATCTTTGACAAACCTGACAAAAACAAGAAATGGGGAAAGGATTCCCTATTTAATAAATGGTGCTGGGAAAACTGGCTAGCCATATGTAGAAAGCTGAAACTGGGTCCCTTCCTTACACCTTATACAAAAATTAATTCAAGATGGATTAAAGACTTACATGTTAGACCTAAAACCATAAAAACCCTAGAAGAAAGCCTAGGCAATACCATTCAGGACATAGGCATGGGCAAGGACTTCATGTCTAAAACACCAAAAGCAATGGCAACAAAAGCCAAAATTGACAAATGGGATCTCATTAAACTAAAGAGCTTCTGCACAGCAAAAGAAACTACCAGCAGAGTGAACAGGCAACCTACAGAATGGGAGAACATTTTTGCAACCTACTCATCTGACAAAGGGCTAATATCCAGAATCTACAATGAACTCAAACAAATTTACAAGAAAAAAACAAACAACCCCATCAAAAAGCAGGCGAAGGACATGAACAAACACTTCTCAAAAGAAGACATCTATGCAGCCAAAAAACACATGAAAAAATGCTCATCATCACTGGCCATCAGAGAAATGCAAATCAAAACCACAGTGAGATACCATCTCACACCAGTTAGAATGGCTATCATTAAAAAGTCAGGAAACAACAGGTGCTGGAGAGGATGTGGAGAAATAGGAACACTTTTACACTGTTGGTCAGACTGTAAACTAGTTCAACCATTGTGGAAGTCAGTGTGGCGATTCCTCAGGGATCTAGAACTAGAAATACCATTTGACCCAGCCATCCCATTACTGGGTATATACCCAAAGGTCTGTAAATCATGCTGCTATAAAGACACATGCCCACGTATGTTTATTGCGGCACTATTCACAATAGCAAAGACTTGGAACCAACCCAAATGTCCAACAACAATAGACTGGATTAAGAAAATGTGGCACATATATACCATGGAATACTATGCAGCCATAAAAAATGACGAGTTCATGTCCTTTGTAGGGACATGGATGAAACTGGAAAACATCATTCTCAGTAAACTATCACAAGGACAAAAAACCAAACACCGCATGTTCTCACTCATAGGTGGGAATTGAACAATGAGTACTCATGGACACAGGAAGGGGAACATCACACTCCGGGGACTGTTGTGGGTTGGGGGGAGGGGGGAGGGACAGCATTAGGAGATATACCTAATGCTAAATGACAAGTTAATGGGTGCAGCAAACCAACACGGCACATGGATACATATGTAACAAACCTGCACATTGTGCACATGTACCCTAAAACCTAAAGTATAATAACAAAATTAAAAAACTAAAAATAAATAAATAAAAATAAATAAATAAAGACATGACTTTGCTCCTCATTTACCTTCCATCATAATTGTGAAGCCTCCCTATCCATGTGGAACTGTGAGTCAATTAAACCTCTTCCCTTTATAAATCACCCAGTGTTGGGTATGTCTTTATTAGCAACATTAGAACAGACTAATACAGGAGGAGAAATAAACCAGCCCTTATTCAACAGTGAATCCTGGCAGAGAAGACTAGAGTCTGATAGAGTCCCAGATGAGAAGCAAATTGCTCAGCCCAACAGTACTCTCCTTTTCCCCAACCTCCAAATTATAGTGAGAAGGAGATAGTAGAGGACCGGCTGGAAAAATAACATAATCACATCATCTCTCACATTCTCATGATACTTGGATTCCAGGTATATGTCAGATTGAATTCTGAGGTGAAGCTACAGCCCAGCCTCCTTCCAGTTTAAATATTGACATGGTTAAAAAGTCTGCAAAGGAGGTTGGCAGTGTGGTTAATCACAGGTGAATTCAATTTAATTAAAGCTATAATTTAGTACCAGCTCAACCCCCTTCTAGGAGATAGCTAAACAATTAGTTCCTTCAGCAGAAGTTACACTTTCTGGATAATAAACAAAACAAAAGATAATGTACTTCAGTCTCTGTTGTTCTTTTATATACAATATCCAGAATACCATTAAATAAGTATAAGACATGCAAAGAAACAGGAAAATGTGATCTTATATTTAAGAGAAAATATAGTCAATAGAATCAAACCAATAGATGATCCACCTGTTGGAATTAGCAGAGGAAGATGTTAAAACAATTTTTATAAATATCTTTTTAAAATGTATAGGAAAAGTAGATGCAATGAATGAAGAAGTAGAGTTTTCTTAGGGGGAAAAAATAGAAACACTAAAAAAGAGCCAAATGGAAAATTATAGGACTACAGGAATACAATATCTAATAAATTATTTATTAAAGAAACTTAAGAACAGTAGGTTAGCCATAAATATGTACTGTTCAGATCTCCTACTCTGGGAAAAAAAATTGACTGACAGCTCAGCTATTATTTCTATAGATCTACTGTAGCATTCATGCCAAGACAAGCCTCTATAGGCTGATCCAGACAGTAGCTAAGAATGATAGAGCGATTAACGCAAGCCCATTCCTGTGAGCTGTTGGATGTCTCCAGTGGGTGACTTTGATTAAGAAATTCCCATCAGTCTGGCAAAACTGTTTTTAGGTCTTTGCAGCATTCCTAGACTTTATCAACACAATCCTCCTTCCTTTCCCTTCTCTCCCATAGGTATGAAACTTTAATCATGGCCTGAAGGTTCTCTCTACTTTCTTCTGTTTCCTCATCTTTTATCCTTCACTGACATTTCCCAAATATATCTTTTGGAAGTCTAACCCCATCTTTGCATCTGATTCTCAGTGGATCCAAACTAATAGAAGAAGATTGTACACTTCAGAAGGCAGTAAAATGAACTTGAAAATAGATTAGTAGAGACTTTATAGCCTGAATCTCAGAGATGAAGATGATTGAAAGGAAAAAAGGGGCCAGGTGCAGTGGCTCACTCCCATAATCCCAACACATTTGTAGGCCAAGGTGGGAGGATCACTTGAGGCCAGGAGTTCAAGACCTGCCTGGGCAACATAGCAAGATCACATTTCTACCAAAAAAAAAAAAAGTTTGAAAATTAGCCAGGCTTGGTGGTGCACACCTGTAGTCATAGCTACTCAAGAGGCTGAGGCAGGAGGATCGCTTGAATCCTGGAGTTTAGGGCTGAAGTGGGCTATAAACATGCCACTGCACTCCAGCCTGGGCAACAGAGCAAGACCCTGTCTGGAAGGAAGGAAGGAAAGAAGAAAGGAAGGAGGGAGGGAGGACCAATGTCCCGAGGGATCAAATTAACTAGTCTAGTGCATTTGAAGTGTTAGAAGGAAAGGAGAAAGAGAAATGTTTGAAGAGGTAATGGCTGAGCAACTTTCAAATTTGATTAGAAATAGCCACCCCAGGATGGAAAAACCTCAATAAAAATCAAGCAGAATGAACACAAGCCAAACAACAATGAAGTATATTATGGTCAAACTGCTGAAAACCCAATATAAAGATAAAATCTTAGGTTCAACAAGAGAAGAGGCAACGTTACATAGAGGGAACAATGATGGGGAGGTTCACTGACTTTTCATCAAAAGCAAAGTAAGCCAGACTGCAATGGAGCAACAGCTTTGATGGGCTGAAGAAGGGAAATTGTCAATCTGGAGTTTTATAACCAGAAAAGCTGCCCTTTGTTTGTGGGGATGAGACAGAGATGTTCTCTGATTATCAAGGCTGAGATAGTTTATTGCCAGAAGACCCATACTACAGAGGATGCTGAAGGGGGACTTTAGATTGTGTAAAGATGGTGGAAGATAAAGGATCAGATCTAGAAGAAATACTGATGAACACCAGAGATCGTAAATGTGAATGTTTTCTTTTTCTTTTTTCTCAACTTATTTGGTGCAAGTGAACTGTTAAAAGCAAAAGTGATGACAAAATTTGGTAGAAACAGGAAAATGTATGCAGAAGTGAAATGTATGCAGAAGTAAAACGTATGCAGATCATGGCACCCAAGGCCAGAGAAGATGGTTGGAGGCATATTGTTGTAGGATTGTTGCCTTTTTTGTGAGGTAGTGTTATGTTATTTCAGATTAGACAGTGCAGGGGTGGAATGTATATTATGATCCTACAGCAACCACTAGGGAAATAAAACAAAGGGTTAGGACAAAAAACACAAAAATAATAAACTGTAATAACTATAAGCTTTTTTTACCATGATCCTCAAGAAATATTTTATTTAGTTAGTTATTGTTTGATTGATTGATTGATTGGAGAGAAAGTCTTGCTCTGTCACCCAGGCTGGACTTAGGTGATGTGATCATAGATCACTGTAGCCTTGGACTCCAGGGCTCAAGCAATCCTCCCACCACAACCTCTCCTGAGTAGCTGGCACTACAGGCACAAGCCATCGTGTTTGCTCAGCTGATTTTTAATTGTTCTGTAGGGACAGGGGTCTCATTACACTGCCCAGGCTGGTCTTGAACTCCTGGCCTCAAGCATTTATCCCGCCCTGGCCTCCCAAAGTGTTGGCATTATACACATGACCCATTATGCCCAGCCAGAAATATTTTATATTGCTTCCAAGTACACAAGTGTTCCACAACTCTCTCATACAAACAAACATATCATACAGAATACATTATTCGAGGCAATATTTATGATTACTAAGTGCAATGAATATTTTCTATTCTATTTCAGTTTTTAACATCAATTATGACCTATTGAATCAATTTTTACTACCAAACTCCTGCATGGGATCACAACTTGCAATTGGAAAAACACTTTTGTGTAGCCTCTGCTATGTGTCAGGTCATTTACTTCTTAATTTCTTTAAATTTTTATCTTGTCACTTGATTTTCACCAAGAAAAATCTCATGCATAAGATAAGCTATCCCCATTTTAGAAATGAGTAAACAGACTTGGAGAATTTAACTAACATTCTTAAGACCACAGGCTAGTAAGTAGAAAAGGGAGGATTTCAGTGTAGATCTATATATAAGAAATCCAATTGCAGAGCTCTTAAGAACTCTACCACGCTGACTCCACCTTGATCACTAAATTTGGGCATCTAGGTATCATGAATGGTTGCACGTACTCATACACATTTTTCTTGGGATAAAAGATTAGTTTTCATCTGTAACCTGAAAAAAGCAACTGAAGAACAACAATACTACACTGTTCTGCCCTAGTTTACTGCCCTAGTTTGTTTTTTCATGCCATACCACTAAGATCTGTTCACATTATTTGAGCAGACACTTTTAAAAGCTCCAGTCACTTAACTATGATAGAACTCTAACCTGCAAAGCTTCACATCTTATACTTTCCTTTGTATATGCTATTGGTGGGTGGGTGGCAACGGAAATCTACAAACATATAAAAGAGAAACTTTAATCTACTGAGGCTATTTTTCATCTCTAAGATTCTGTAAACCTATAATTGTAATCAAGGGCCCAGACACCTGCTATTCTATAATGAAGCCACAAGATAGGCAGTTGTCTAAATTGCTCACAAAGATACACAAAGACAGGGATTCCTTTGTTTCTTTGTTAGTCTTCCCTGGAGTTTTGCAAGACCTAATGTTAATTAGAGTCCCTTAGTGCAATTTAACCATATTCCTCTTAGTTTATTGTCTATCATAGAGACAGAATAATTTAGCTTTCCTTAGGATAATCTTTTTTCACATACTTATATACTTAAAGGTAACTGTTTATTTATTCATGATTTAGCTTTTTCCTGTCTAGACTAAATAAATATAATCTCTTTAATTTTCCCCCACTGGTTTGATTTTCTTCATAATTATTTTTGTAGTGCTCCTTAGAAAACCCTCTTTAATTTCTACATGTGCATTTTAAAGGGTGGATTCCCATATTGATCACATTACTCTACTAAGGGCCTGACCAATACCAAGTATGTCTGGATGATCTGCAGCTCTTGCCAGCTGCGCTTTCTAACAGAAAGGTGAGTGCAGGTTGAGCATCCCTAATCTGAAAATTCGAAATCTGAAATGCTCCAAAATCTGAAGCTTTTTGAGGGTCAACATGATGCCACAGGTAGAAAATTCCACATCTAACCTCATGTCAAAACTTTGTTTCGTGCATAATATTATCAAAAAATATTGTATGAAGTTACCTTCAGGTTATGTGTATAAAGTGTGTAATAAATTTCATGTTTAGACTTGGGTCCCATCCCCAAGATATCTCATTATGCATATGCAAATATTCCCAAAACCTGAAAAAATATCCAGTGTCTGAAACAATTCTGGTCCCAAGCATTTTGGATGAGGGCTACTGATCTGTATTATGTTAACATTTCCAAAAGCATTATTGCCAGTTTTCTGGACTGTCAACAGCTAAGATTGAATCTCACTCACACAAACTGCCATGAGCCAGCTGAACTAATACCCTATATTCTCTTTTTAAAGGTATCTGCTCACATGCTTTTAAGACACTTAGATTTCTTCTTTCATTACTGAATTCTCTTCCTTGTGGTTTGGGGGTTTTATTTTAATATTTCTCTATTGTGACATTATTATTTTTATCGATTTCAAGAGTTCCCTTTATAATAAGGATTTTAACTCTTTGATGGTTATGTATTTTTTTAAGTTTGTATGCAATCAAATATATTGCCAATTTTTTCTTTGCTTTTTCTTCCATTGTTTTTTTACAAAGTCCTGATTTCAAGCCCAAGATCAATGAATAATTATCTAATTTGTTTTAACTTTTTCAGGATTTCACACTTATTTGCAATCAACATTTTAATCATATAGCATTAACTTTGGTATTTATCTTAGTGTGTGATATGGTAAAAAAAAAAAAAAAAAATCTCACATATTTGTGTGTGAAAGAGAATTTGCCAGATTTTCCAATTCATCCCTTTTCCATTGGTTTGCATGGTTTCTTTATCATATTTGAAATTCTTACATAAAGATACATGCTTCAGGGTTACCTGTTGATCAATTGAAGTATGAATATACTTTATATATATATATGGCTCTTAAGAAATAAACCCTCCAGTTGAAACATAGGCAAAGACTTCACAAAAGAAGAAAGAAAATTCCCAACAAATGTGAAAAGATTCAATTTCATAAGAAATCAAAAAATTATGTACAACTTTTTCTATCAAATCAGCCAAAGTTTTTTTTTAATTATTACAATGTTAGCGTTGTTGAGATTGTTTAAAATTGTACAACTTCAAACACTGCTGTTGATGTTCTTTTTACTAAGATTTTCTTTTGATAATTTTTAAACCAGTAGAAAATCTAAAAATACAGTAAAATGAACACCCACATATCCCTCACCTATTCTGTGTCAACTTCCCTGGGCCAAGTGGAGCCCAGATTAAACAGTATTTCTGAGTTTGTCCGTGAGCAGGCTTCCAGATGAGACTGATATTTGAATCAGTGACCTCAGTAAAGAAGACTTGCCCCCGTCCTAGTGGCGGTGGGCCTCATCCAGTCAGTTGAGGACCTTTGCCTTTCTTCTGAATAGAACAAAGATTGAAGGAGGATTTCATTCTTTTTGCTTCCTACCTGCCTGCTTGATTTGCACACTGATCTCCTGCCCTTGGGCTTATATTGACACCATCAGCTCTTCTGGTTCTCAAGCCTTCAGGCTTGGATTGGAATTACACCATGGGCTTTCCTGGGTCTCCAGGTTGTAGATGGCAGATTATGAGATCTCTTAGCCCCCATAATTGCATGAGCCAATTCCTCATAATAAATATAAATATAAATAAATATAAATACACACACATATGTGTGTATATATATATACATATATATATGTGTATGTATTATACACACACCCATGCACACACGTATATATACGTATTCTATTGGTTCTATTTCTCTGACAAATCCTAGTATGTCTATACTGTAAATATTTGTCATATTTGCTTTCTCTTTCTTTCTGTCTCTTTTCTTTCTCTTTCTCTCTCTTACTCCATGTGTGCATGTGTGTGTGTATCTGTGGGTTTATGTATATACAAATATGTGTGTTTATATGTATAATCTATATAACATTTTTGCTGTACCACCTGAAAGTTAGTTGCAGATATCATGATACTTCACCTTCAAAGATTTTAACCTGCAGTGGTTGGTGTTTTAAACAAGAACCATATCTTTTAAAACAATTTGGAAACATGCATCACAACCTTCAAGATGTAAAACTGGCATAATAATTTCACTTGTAAGCATTTGTTTAAAATATATTTTATTTTCATTTCTCAATTTTGAGCCTACTTCTCATGACATCCAGTATAACATTAGTTTCTTATTTATGATTCAATAGAAAAGTACTCACATAATTATAAAGGAGACGTATAAAATTAATTTTAGCTTTGGACACTAAGGAAATACATGTATGTGATAGCTTTTTCTCCAGAAATTTGTTCTTTCATTTATTTATGTATCCCACTAATATGTACTGAGCACTGTACTATAGCAAAATAAATAAGATGTGGACTAACTCTCCAGAAGTTGTCATCATGAATGGCCTTTTAGGCCACATCTAGAAATTTAGCCTTTTCTTAGACAAGGAAAAGGACTGAAGGATTTTAGATATAGATGTAACTTGATTTGCATTTTGGAAAGATCATTATAAATACAACTTATAAGATAGATTGAATGGGAAAAAGATTTGTTAAGAAAAGTAGTTGGGAGGCTGCCGTAGTAATACAGGTGGTTGGATTGAGAACAGAGATAAGCAGGTAGATTTAAGAGAAATGAACAAGAAAGAAATAATAGGATATGAAGATTTGTTGAACATCTGATTAAATGAAAAGGAAGACTGAGGAGTCCCCACCAGGTTTCTGGATGTGGGCTGCTGGGTTGGGGGTCGTGCCATCCCTGGCTAGGGAAATACAAACGCATAGTTTAGGGAGGAAGGGCGGTCCACTCATGAGTTCAGTTTGGCATATGTGAGATGTTCAATAGGCAGGAGATTGTGTGTGTTTTGATATGGACTTAGAAGACATCAATGTATATTCAGAAGTTAATGTCATAGGAGTAAACAAAATCATCTAAGAACAGTTTGGAAGGTAAGAAGAAAATCGAGGCTGGATCTCTAAAAAAAAACAGTTATATTCAAAATTTAGACAAATAAGGATGATGAACAGGAACAGTCAGAGAAGTAAGAGGGTACCCAGAAAAAATCGGTGATAGAGAAGCCAGAGGAGAATACGGTTTTAAGAAGGCAGAGTCACAATGGTGCCCCACACTTCACAGAGGTCAAGAAGATAAGAGCTGGAACAGTCCTTTGGCTTTAGCCACGAGGAATTCCATGGTGACTTTTTGTCTAGAGCAAGTTTCTCAACCTTGGCACCATTGACACATAAGGCTGAATAACTTTATGATGGGGGGCTGTCCTGTGCATGATGGAATGATTAGCAAAATCCTTAGCCTCTACACATTAGATGACAGGACCAACCCCATTTCCCCTGTCCATCCCCCATTTGTGCCAACCTAAAATATCTCCAGACATTGCCAAATGTCCCTTGGGATGCAAATCACCCCAAGTTGAGAACCACCGGCCAGAGTAATTTCAGTAGAAAGATTAAAAATAAAGCCAGACTGCAGCAGGTGCCATCATGGCAGACACAACCAGTCAAGTCCTCCTTGGTTCTGGTCTCACCATCCTGTCCCAGCTGCTCATGCAGGATATAAGCCTCTTCCTCCAAAAATAGGATGCAATATTTTTGGATGGCAAGTATTTCTGCTTCCTGGTCTCTTTTGTTACACTCAACACATTGCCAGTACTGATGAGAAGTATGGGTTTTTCAGAGGCTTAACTCCAAGACTGTGTTCAGGAGGCCTTCAAACTGTGGCCCGTGGAAAAGTTTTACAGCATTCCCAGGAGTGTGATGAGGACCTGGAAATGTACATAAAGAAGTCTCATCTTCCTTTGACTGAGTTATCAAGGAGACAGCTTGAGAGATGATGGCTCGTTCTGCTGCTATCCTCATCACATATCCCTTCCATGTGATCACTCTGAGACCTGTGATACAATTCATTGGCAGAGGACCTAAGTACTGTGGACTTTGCAACTTCATAACCGTCTTTCAGAAAGAGGGCATCCTGGGGTTTTTCCCAGGACTGGTTCCTCACCTCCTAGGTGACATCATTTCTTTGCGGCTGTGTAGCTCACTGGCCTACCTCATCAATACCTATGCACTGGACAGCAGGGTTTCTACCATGAATGAAGTAGAGTTATTCTCAAGCTGTCACAAGATTTTTGCTGGCATGTTGACCTGTCCCTTTGTGCTTGTCTCTAATCTTATGGCTGTCAACAACTGTGGTTTTGCTGGTGGATGCCCTCCTTACTCCCCAATATATACTGCATGGATAGGTTGTTGATGCATGCTACAAAAGCAGGGAAATATAAGCCCAGGAAATAGCTTGTTTTTCCAGAAGGTCCTCTTAAGGAAGACTTATTCATGTGATTTGAAGATGTGGGGCAGAGACAGTGACATTTCTATAGTCCTAGATGAACAAAATTATGGCAGAAAATGTTGATTTCCATACAGTGTGATGCACTTTTATAATAATCATTTAATCTTGGGGAAAAACACAGACCGCAAAGGGTTATGAGTGAGCAGGTAATGTGAAGTGAAGTCAGCAGCTTAGCTGGAAAAATAGAGAGAGAGAGAGAGAGAGTAACTAGAAGAGAATGTATGATTAATGGAGGATCTGGGTTTTTTTTTTTTTTAAAGATGAAAGAGGCTAGAACATGCTTAAATGATGACAAGAAGATCCAACAAAGAACCGACATTTGAAAGTGGCTAACAGATGCAGCAAAGTCTCTAGGGAAACAGGAGAGAATGGGGTGCAGAGAATCTCCTGAAAAGGTTTTCCTTAGGGATAGCTTTATAATGTTGGGAGGGACTCAGGACTTTCAAAGAATTTCCCTCTGTTTGCCTTTATTGTTTCTGTGAAATAGAGAACAATCTGGAGAGTGAGAAGAAAGTAGAAAGGCAAAGGCCCTATGACAGTGAAAGTTTTTAAGTGTCCCTGATTGGAGCCCAGGTAATTCTTTTCAGGAGATATAGACAACACAGTTGAAGTTGGAGATCATGAATGGTCAGTGATAAAAATGCTCTTATGCCATTTTTTCCCCCAGCAGTTTTCAGCAACCCAGGAACAGATATGCAGGAGACTAATAGTCAGATTGATCAAGACATTGGTTTTTGCCAGGTGAGTGTGATGGGCAGTCAATGTAGCAGGAAAGTTAAGGATTTGGGAAAGTTGGATCTTTTTTTTTCTTGTTTTTTTTTGTTGTTGTTGTTGTTGTTTTGTTTTTTTCTTTTGAGACAGGATCTCACTCTGTTGCCCGGGCTGGAGTGCAGTGGCACAATCACAGCTTACTGCAGCCTTGACCTCCCAGACTCAAGCAATCCTCCTACCTCAGCCTCCCAAGTAACTGGTACGACAACCATGTACCACCAAGAAAAGCTGAATCTTTAGGAAATGGATTGCTCCAAATGCTCATCTGGAAGAACAAACCTGCAATATGACCTCATATCACATATAAAATGTATATAACATATTATATTACATGCATTATGTTATTATTCCACAGTTTAAAGACTTAAGACAAAAAAAATTGAAAATGTATAAAATAATTTACATAGAGAAGAAAGGTCTTCCTAAAAGTAAAACAGGATGCCCAGAAGTCATACATAAAAAGAGTTATATTTAACTATGTGCATTTTGAAAAAATTTTCAAAGCAAATAAATGACACCATTAAACAAAGTTAAAAGGTAAAACACAGGCTGCAGTGCATATGATAAAGAGCTCCCACAAATCAATAAGCAAAGTGTTAACATCCCAGTGGAAAATGGGCAAATATATAAACAATGTTATCACAAAGGGAAATTCAAAGGATAATAAATATATGAAAATATACACAACCTAACAAGTAGCTAGAGAAATGCCAGTTAAAATATTGATGAGATTCCATTTTTTGCCTATCAAATTGGCAAAAATTAAAGGATATGTTCAATTTCAGTGACAAGGTGAGGAACACATGGCTGATGGGGTTGAAAATTGCTATTCTCTTTTGGGTAATCAATAGCAACATATACTAAAGGGTAAAACACATATGAGGAAACATTGCCAATATCATACTTGAGAGAAACAAAAGCACCAACATTTATGTGTGTATGTGTAAATATAAGTGTGTATGTATACACTTATAAATGCATATATAAAAGAATCTTTATTGTAGCATTCTTAAAGAAATCACAAAAACAGGCTGATTGTCCAAAAATGGGAAATAATTGAATTAGCTACAAGACAGTTATACAACAGAATATTATTATGACCACCCAACGGATTCACCTTGCCCACTGCCTAGACAGAGCCAATTTATCAAGGCAGAAAAATTGCAATAGAGAAAGCATTTAATCAACGCAGAGCCACTGAACAGGAGACCAGAGTTGTACTGTTACTCAAATCAGTCTCCCTGAAAATTCGGGGATCAAAGTTTTTAAGGATAGTTTGGCGAGTAGGGTGCCGGGGGTGGGAGTACTGATTAGTTGGGTCGGAGATGAAATCATAGGGAGTCAAAGCTGTCCTCTTGCTCTGAGTCAGTTTCTGGGTGGGAGCCACACTTAGCGATCTGGGTGGTGCCAGCTGACCCATCATCGAGTGCAGGGTCTGCAAAATATCTCCAGCACAGATTTTAGGTTTTACAATAGTGATGTTTTCCCGAGGAGCCATTTGGAGGAGTTTAGAATCTTGCAGCCTCCAGCTGCATAACTCCTAAACCATAATTTCTCATCTTGTGGCTAATTCATTAGTCCTGCAAAGGCAGTCTAGTCCCCAGGAAGGAAGGAGGTTTGTTTTGGCAAAGGGTTGTTATTATCTTTGTCTCAAAGTTGAACTATAAACTAAGTTCCTCCCAAAGTTAGTTCAGCCTATGCCCAAGAATGAACAAGGATAGCTTGGAGGTTAGAAGCAAGATGGGGACGGCTAAGTCAAATTTCTTTTACCATCATAATTTTCTCAGTTACAGTTTTTGCAAAGGCAGTTTCATTATGCTACTATAAGTATAATTGGTAGGCTCTATATTAGGTGACCTGGAGAGACATCCAGATGAAATATTAAGTGAAAGAAAACAAGTTTCAAATTTTTGTATGTTGGGTGATTTCATCAACACACATACATGGAGCATGCATTTATGTTTCTTTGTATGAGCATGAAGAAAAATAGACATAGGACCATAGATCAAACCATGGCTGATGGGACTGTATATTGCCATCTTCTTTCAGGAAATTTGTTTTTGAAAGGAGTAAAAATGGATTAGATGGGATAAGAGAAGATTGTCAACTTTTTCTCTATAAATTTTAGGTTGGTTTCAAAGCATGCTTCATGTTAATAACTTTTAAAAATTGAATTAAAAAATACAAGACTAAAGCATGAAATGATAATTCACAAACTGTCGAGAAAGCAGCAGATATTGGCGATGATCCATTCTCATTTTTCTATATAAGTATAATATATAGAAACACTGTTAAAATGAAAGCACATATCACATCTCACTACTTAACGAAAGAATTACTTTCATGTCAGAGGTCTCAATTTGCGCCTGAGTAGTTTCTGCCACCATAGGATTCAGACATGTCTGGACACGTGTAGAGGCTAAGGGTTCAGGCCCACCGGGGGTTGATTTGCATGAGGGAAGACTAAGGAGCCTCCTAAGAAAATCTCATCTTAAACTAGTTAGAGTTGGACATATGTTTTTGGTCAAACAGTATTGAAAGGGGTGGCATGATTTCAAGCACAGCATAAAGACAAAAGGTAAACATCCTTACTATTTAATGTTTTCCCACCCAATCCCTATGCCTGAGTTCTAGGACCAGGCACAGTTGTATTAATTGAATTGATAGACTCCACACAAAAACATCTCTGAGATGTTCAGGAGGCAAGAAAGCAATTCGGGGACCTGCGTAAAGTGTGGCACTAAAGAGGGTGCCAGCGTGGTGGGATTTCAGGGGCATTCAGCGGGGGAATGGGCCTCAGCAAAGCATGTTGGAGGCAGAGGGAAGCCCCTCTACATTCTGCTTTATTCACTTGACATTAAAACTACACATTTCTCTCCATTTCTATGGTCTTACCTGTCATTTTTAATGAATAAATACTATTTTATTGATATATATATAGATATTTATTAACCTCTTATCTGCTTTTTTTTTTAACTGTTTGAGTTAATTTGGACTGCTATAACAGAATACCGTACACTGAGTGGTTTATAAACAACAGGAATTTATCTCTCATAGTTCTGGAGACTGGGAGAGCCAACATCAAGGTACGGGGCAGATTCAGTGTCTGGTGAGGGCATCCTTCTTGGTTCATAGACAGCTGTCTTCTCTCTGTGTCCTCACATGGTGGAAGAGGCAAGGAACCCTCTGAGACCTCTCTTCTGAGAGCACTAATCCCATTCATGAGGATTCCTCCCTCATCACCTAATCACCTCCCAAAGACCTCACCTCCTAATATCATCACCTTGGGGGTTAGGATCTCAATAGATCAATTTCAGAGGGCAGGGCCTAAACATTCAGGCCATAGCATCTACTATTACAGAACTTCATATGTATGGCTTTGTTTTGATGCTCAATTATTTTCTTAAATTCCCAAGAGCATACACTGACAAGCTCAAAAGATTTGAACATTTGCTTGTGTACAGTGATACACTAGACATAGTCATGTTATTTTTCCAAAGCATTGAA
Organism: Nomascus leucogenys; assembly: GCF_006542625.1. NCBI lineage: Eukaryota > Metazoa > Chordata > Mammalia > Primates > Hylobatidae > Nomascus > Nomascus leucogenys. The sequence continues at coordinate 12,999,379 of NC_044390.1, read as the reverse complement.
GCAATTTAGCATGCCATCAGCAAAGCTAAAGTTATCAGGATTTTGTCACAGATTGGACAGCTAGGTTTTATCTTTTGCATTTAAAAAATATTTATTGAGTATCTACTATCTACTACGACCAGATACTCCTCTGCATATTTCCCTCAAGTTCCCATGTGGCTTCCTGAGTCCTAGGATGATGGTCCTAAGCACCATGTTCTGTAAGCACCATACAAAAAATGTACTCACAGCCAAGAAAAATCCACCTGCTGTGGGATCCTGTTTTCCCTATGAGGAGACCTTCTCTTTTCCAATGGCTCTTTGGGAGACACGGTCTCCATCTTCTCTATTACCTGCAGAAGCAGTTTCCCTCCTTGCCACTAAGGTTGATTTTCTAGGACAACTCTTCCAATTCTTTCTATATCCAGAGCTGTTTCCTCCCTCAGTGTTTCCTTCCTTTCTACCTCCTGGAGTAGAGGACCTTCCTAGAGAGAGACGGAAGTCCTGGGTAACCACATCCTGCCATATCCTAGGATCAATGTGATTCTCCAGTCCCCAGAGACCCACCCGACCTTGGTGGGAGTGAAGTCAGCCCCACCTTTCCCTGTGCCCAAGCAGGTCCCCAAGACGCCAGCCCTGTTCCCTCCTAGAAGCTGGTCTTCCTCTGTCCTTCCGACAGCCTACCCTTTGGGGAGAACTGGTCCACTACTTTCAGCTCTCCAGTGGGAGTTTTCACCATAGGTGATAGCCTCTGTTTGTCATGTTTGATGTGATTCTTTCCCATCTGCTGACCTAAGTTATTTTGTTCTTTTTGTTGTTGCTCATATGTTTGCAATCCTTTATGTAGCTATATTTGTCAGTCTTTTTCTTTGTGATTTCTTCTGGCACTTTGAAGTACAATTTTTGTAAAAAAAAGACAGTGTTTTCTCCAAAGATCTAACAATCAGTAACTTATATTTCCTGCAATATTTTCTATTATCTAATACTTTAGCCATATAAAGTTTATTTTGATCATAAGGTATTAAATTGCTGTATTAAGTTGATTTTTCCAAAGAGAGATCTAGATGAGAATACTAAAAAATGTGTATTAAATAATTCTTTATTGTTTTGTGAAGATGCCTCTTGTTATCTGTTATATTCTTATATACAATACGTTTACTTCTGAACTGTGCTGTTCCACTTAACTATATGCTTATTGGGGGAAGATATACCTCCATTTACTGTTCTCTTTGCAAAATACTAGTTAATGCTCTTAGGTGAGCATGGGGGTGGTAAATGCTAAATAAATGATATCTATTATTGCAAATAAAAATTACAAGTATGTTAAGTTCAAATATCCTATGGAGATTTTTGAGGTGGACTACAGTCAACCTATAAATTTGTTGAATGAGATAGAAGGCTTTCTGATTGATCATTATTTTCAAGGACAATAGTACACCTTTCCATTCATCTTCTCTAATATTATTCAGTAAAGTTTTATACTTTTGTTTCTATTAGATAAGACATGCAACTGTTTCATAAGAATTCTTATTGTTAAATAATTTAGATAATATTATATTATTCTGGTATAAATAAAAGGACTCCTGGTATATATTTTTATATATATTGCATTCATCTGTCCATTTTATTGATGTCTATAGTTATTTTATTTTTTAGATTATTTCTTTTAGTTTTTAAAAGTATACAATCATAACATCTAAAAATGATATTTTAATTTTGTTTTCCAGTATTAATTCTTCTGAGTTTTTTTTAATATTTTCTTGCATTGACCACAACTTCCAAAGTTGTGGTCATATATATAGGCATTGATCAAACCCATATGAGAATGGTTGCCTTGGTTTTCTTACTGATTTGAGAGGGAAACTTTCTAACAGGAAGAAGAAAAGGAGGCTTTGGATTAAGACTTGAAGGTTGCTTAATGCTGATGGTGTCTCTTACAAGCTAGAAATCCAGAACAAATTCCACAACCTCCCTGAATCCCAGTTTCTTCACCAGGAAGATGAGGATATGAATACATCTCACAGTGTCATAGGAATAACTGAGATATTATTTGCAAAGGGCCTGGCACTCAAGGCAGACACAATACATTTTACTTTTATCTAGTAAAAGAGTTGAGATTTAAAGCCAGATCTACCTGACTTCAGGCCCACACACATAACCCTGTGCTCTGCAGCCTCTTCAGGAGAAATTCCATTTATGCGTAGGCCATGCCCATGTATGGAAACAAACACAACCACAGATGTCTAGGTCTATTAGCCACAACAAAATAAACCCTGAAAACTAAGCTACCTCTCTGTGAATATACCAGCTTCCCTTCATGCACAGCATCATGTACAGATTTGAAATCCGTACATGTCTAGCCAGCCTGGCCAACACAGTGAAATCCTGTCTCTACTAAAAATACAAAAAAAAAAAAAACATAGCCAGGCATACTGGTGGGCGCCTGTAATCCCAGCTGCTCAGGAGGCTGAGGTGGGAGAATCACTTGAACCTGGGAGGCGGAGGTTGCAGTGAGCCGAGATCACACCATTGCACCCTAGCCTGGGTGACACAGCGAGACTCTGTCTCAAAAAAAAAAAAAAAAAAAGAAAAAAGAAATGTCTAAACTCTATCCAATAAGTGCAAATTCTAAGGTAGTGGCTATCTTTAAGGAGGGGAGGCCAGAGATGGGGTGGGAGGACAGAGGAAGAATATGAAAAGAAATGCAAGTCATTGATACTATTATGGTACTTAGGTTGGGTGGTGGTTTCACAGGTGATCATTGTATTATCAGACTTTATAATGTACATGTATTTTAGTGTCATGTTTAGTATGCATCAAGTTTTATACAAAATATTAAACAAAGCCAAAAAAAGAATCCTCTGGCCAAGTTTAAAAGACCATGAGTATTTAATTAACAATTCCTGACAAGGCACAGTGGCTCACACCTGTAATCTCAGCACTTTGGGAGACCGAGGTGGGTGGATCACGAGATCAGGAGTTCAAGACCAGCCTGGCCAAGATGGTGAAACCCCGTCTCTACTAAAAGTAAAAAAATTGGCCAGGCATGGTGGTGGGCGCCTGTAATCCCAGCTACTCAGGAGGCTGAGGCGGAGAATTGCCTGAACCTGAGAGTGAGAGGTTGCAGTGAGCCGAGATCACACCACCGCACTCCATCCTGGGCGACAGAGCAAGACTCCATCTCCAAAAAAAAAAAAAAAAAAAAAAAAAATTCCTATTCCCTCTACCCTGTATTCACTGTTCACTGTACTCTACCCTACAGTGAACAAAAGGTGCCTAAGCCAGGACATGCCCCTGAATCTTTTATCCTGATAATCATATTTCCCTAAGTACAAGGCCTGAGAGTTACCAAACCTGATTTTTTGATAGTATTTGCCCTGGGAAATAAAACAAAATGTCTTTCTTTAAGGGATAGTCTTCCTTTTGTCAAAGTGTCAAGGGGAAAAAAAAGGGAAATTTAAAAAGCAGCCTATTTCATTGTCACCAGTTCATAAACACTGCATTAAAGGGCAAGAGGCACGCTTTATTCCTCTTGCAAAATCCCAAAGCACCCAGTGCAAGGCCCTGCACTTAGTAGGCGGACAATTGACGTTTGTTAATCAATGTATGAATGATGAGCCACGTCTCATAGCTTCCATGGAGAATCTTAAATGTCACTCCTTTTGAAACGCGACCATGCTTCTCAACCTACTAAAAATTTCATAATGAACCACCCACAGACACAGGCTTGTATGAATATCTCCTGTGTTCCCCAAATCCTTTGTGACCTATGGACACAATTGCTAAACGTGAGTCATGCTTCTATCACTCCCACACAATGGGTATTTTTAATGCTACAGCATTTCCTGAAGTCAAGCGCTCAGGAAATGGTTTTTGCAATAATGACCTCAGCCTCCCCATATTCCCCCCACCCCCACCACAGAATCCAAGAATAACTGAACAGGTGTCCAAATACCCAGAATTACCCAAGAAACCTCACAACCTGTCTTCTGTTTCCTATCAAAGTCATGAGGTTAACCCCTCGTCCTTTGGAGTTCGAAAGGAATGTGTCCAAGAACTGAACACAACCATATCTGTGCTTTATTTATATTGAGACACAGTTTATTTCCAAGACTGTCAATGGTCTCCAGACCCCAGAACTAAATCTGTATACCATCATGGCTAAAAGCATGAGTTCTGGAATTCAAAAGCCTTAGAGACTGAATTCTGAGTCTGCCACTAAGTATGTGGCTTCAGCCAAGTCATTTAGCCTTTCAGAGCCTCAATATTCTCACCTATAAAATGGAAATAATGAAAGAAACTATTTCTTGGAGTGTGTGAAAATCACTCATGTAAACTGCTGATCTCCAGGCCTGATACACAGCAAAACACCTAGTACTTGCTAACAGTTATTGCGTCAAGTTTCCCCAGACTGAACCTTGGGTCTGGTCAGTTTCTCCTGGACAGCAGTCATTTTGACAGCTTAGGATCTTTAGGTGCCCACATACCTTCAGAACCTCCACCCATTCTTGGGAGCACTGTCTGATCATCCTCTGAGGACCAGAAGCAGGAAGAGAGATCAGATGGTGAGAGGATAAAGACTGTTGATACCCAAGGGAGGTTGTAAAACCACTTGGGCATACCCAGGTTCAAAACAAAGAAGCCATCACATGAGGGTGAGAGAAGAGGTGTTTACTCAGTGGGGCCCCTTCCAGCCCTCATGGTAAAAGTCTACACTTGTTTAGAAAAGAGTATGTCTGTTTAATGATTTTATTTTTTAAAAAGGGAAACTCAACAACGAAAATGATGATGAAAATGACAATCTGACTATGGAAAACAGGCTCCTGCTATTCTCATCAGACCATCTGACAAACTTCCCAAGGGAGTTTCCGAGGCCTCCCAAACAGTAACAGCAGAGCAGCCGCTCGAGAGGATGCCCTGGGGAGCCGCCAAACTGCAATTGCCCTGGAAATCGGATTCAAACAGCTGAGGCATGAGGGCAAAGGGCGGGATGCATGCATCCCTAAGCACCAGCCCTTCAGCCCAGCAGAGGAGCACAGACAAAGCTGCCCCGGAAGCATTGCTTGGGAGGTGCAGATACGAAGAATAAGATCCTGCTGGCAGCGCTGGGAAACACAGCAGCAGTCGGCACACGCTGGCCCTGGCAGTCAGCAACCGCCTGGCTCAGGCTGAGCAAAACCTTTCTGTGAATATGGCATGAAAGCAGATCTCTCAGAGGCTCATGCTCCCTGAAGGTGAAAGATCAACAACAAAAAAGGCATTAACCCCTCTCCTAAATGATATTTCATGGCCATCAAATGGCCATCAAAGTCCCATCAAAGGAGCAGCTCATGTTCATAGGCCTGGGGGAGATGCTCCCAGCAATTTAGACACATTGGCAGCCCCAGGGAGGAGGACATAGCCTATGGGGCCTCTCTATGTGTGAAGGGCAGCAGTTTGCATAACAAATGTTCCATGCACAATCTTGGAACATTGGCATAATTCTTTCTGGACCCAATAATGATAATTACTCTCTGTCCTAATTAAGGAGAAAATAAAGTAGCTAATACTTTTATAAATCAACAAGTAGGATTAGTATGATGTACAAAGCGCCCTTGAATTTGCTTCAGGAGACTTCCTCCTCTGTGTGACCACGAGTATATCATGTCGGCCACCTGGGCTTTTGTTTCCTCACCCATAAATCCTTTCTTTAAGGGGACATCTTATGGGTTCCTTTGAATGCTCCTATCCTAATTTATTCTTCTTTTCCTTTAAAAATGTTTGGTAAAGGCTTAGCATGCATGCAGTAAAATACACAGCGTGATATGTAGTATTCTTACTTAGAATTTTATGCCTTTCAAAGGGCGAAAGATGGTGGTCAGGTGATATTGATTCTCTCCTTGTATAGCTTCAAAGATCGTGTTATAGATGAGAAACTAGATATTCAAAGGCACAGAGAACATGTCATCCGTATCACTCAGATTAGAACTTCCAAGTGCACACTCATGATATGTAGTCTGGTGAGCCAGGCCTCAGAGTGTCCTACTGTGGGCTCATGGAGCAGTTCTTCAGGATGTGGACAACATTGCTTGGACCAGGGACAGGAGAGAAAAAAAGTGGTAGGCTGAGAAGAAATTTTTATGTGACATGCAAATACTAAGAAAAGATGAATGCTAATACATTGGGAAATTTATAATTTCTTTTGACATTCAGGATTTGCCATAATTTAATAGTTCTTACCTAATTGGATGCTTACTATGTGCCAAGCATTGCACATTAACATGGATTATCTTGTTTAATCTTCAAAATAACCTATGAGGTGGACAATTTTATCACCCCATTTTATAGAAGAGGAACCAGAGTTTCAGGGAAATTAAGCTAATTTTCCCAAGTTACTGATAGAGCGCGGCAGAGCTAGGTCTTGAACCCAAGCCCACAAAATTGACTGTGCCATTATTCAGTTTCTCACAAGCACTTCCACCTTACTCTGCAATGAAGGCACCACCATGCCCCAGGAAAGGCACTACCCCAGCCAGATGGTACACTTGATCCCCGCTTCTGCTGTTCAGGCTTGAACTTGGCATGGTCTTCACCTTTCACTCTGCCATCCAAATCCATCCCTCAAGACCTAAGTCGAATACTATCTTCTCCTCGCCATTGCCTTCTACCCTGAAAGTTCCGTCCTCTGAATCAGTTTAAAAGGTGTTATCTGTTCCATCCATCTGGGGTCTTCATCATTTCCTTAAATACGTACATTATCCATTCCTTCAATAACATACACATTCATTGTCCTTTCTGCTCAAATAATTGCCAAATACTAGAAGGCAGAAACCATGTTGTCTATTTCTTTTGTATCTCTGAAAGAATCATAGTATAAAATTTATAAATGAAATCATGTAGCTCTGTGCTATATGAAAATTATATCATATGACATTATAGCCACCCTGTATTTGTTGACTAAATTGTCCTTTCTCTTAACTTCCCAAACATTTGAGCTACTCTCCCCCAGACTGAATTGCCTTGCCTTTTTTTTTTTTTGAGACAGAGTCTCACTCTGTCACCTAGGCTGGTGTGCTCACTGCAACCTCTGCCTCCCGGGTTCAAGTGATTCTCCTGAGACTTAGCCTCCCAAGTAGCTGGAACTACAGGCAAGCACCACCACACCCGGCTAATTTTTTGTATTTTTAGTAGAGATGGGGTTTCACCATGTTAGCCAGGATGGTCTCAATCTCCTGACCTTGTGATCTGCCCACCTCAGCCTCCCAAAGTGCTGGGATTACAGACATGAGCCACCGTGCTCGGCCTGAATTTCTGTTTATTTATTTATTTTGAGACAGAGTCTCACTCTGTTGCCCAGGCTGGAGTGCACTGGCGCAGTCTCTGCTCACTGCAAGCTCCACCTCCCGGGTTCACGCTGTTCTCCTGCCTCAGCATCCTGAGTAGCTGGGACTACAGGCGCCCGCCACCACGCCCAGCTAATTCTGCCAACACGCCCAGCTAATTTTTGTATTTTTAGTAGAGACAGGGTTTCACGGTATTAGCCAGGATGGTCTTGATCTCCTGACCTTGTGATCTGCCGGCCTCAGCCTCCCGAAGTGCTGGGATTACAGGCGTGAATCACCGCGCCTGGCCCTGAATTGCCCTTTAAAAGCTCTTTTTTTCCCTTGTAAGATCATAATATTCCACTTTCCACTATATCCAGACTGAGACAATAGCAACTGTGTGTGTTTATATGTGAATATGGAAGATGTGTGTGTGTGTGCGTGTGTGTGTGTGTGTGAGTGAGAGAGAGAGACAGAGACACAGAAATGTGTGTTCTGATAAAGCAAGGTACATTAGATAATAGCCCATTGCACCTTGCATTAAACAAGCCTGCCTGAGAAATGGGCAACTTTCTCAGGCCACTGCTCAACCTACAGTGTTGACAACTTTGGGAGAGAAGACTTTAATTGCAGTCATTCCCTTATTCCCTCTGGATTGCTTGTTTATAGTCTGAAATTGCTGAACGAGTTCTGCAGGTTTTTCTTGTCCATTTGCTGAGCTTGAAGCAAGAAGGGAGAAACCCAGGTTCACTGAATTGTAAACAGTACTTCTCAAGGTCAAACTGGAGAGACTGCACAGAAGAGGGGGTTGGGGGGCAGGTTTCTGAATGTGACAGACAAGAGTAACATATTGCATATATATTTTCCTGCAAGCCTGCACAGAAGAAAAGTGAAGAGAAAATAATATTGCAAAGAATCCTGTTCAAACTCGATTTCTTACAGTTCTTTTTTTTTTTGGCCAAACTTGAAGGTCAACTTTTTAAAAGTAATTAGACATCTAATTACATCTGTGCTTTATCCCACTGCCACAATCCCCAAACTTTTTTTGTCATTATATAAACATTATTTGAAGTTATAAAGAACACAAGCAAGTGGGCTAGATATTAACAAAAGATACTTCCGGAAATCGATGACCCAGTCAGCCCTGTTGCCTTGAAATAAACTCATGAAACTGAGCTCCACATGCTCAGGCTGTAATATATTCGGCACGCTAACAGGTACGGCACTGCTTTGCCCCAGACTGGTGGGAATGTGGCACTGAAGAAAGCCCAGGCTGTACTATGGAAGAGTTTACAATCTGGAGAGAGTGGAAATGTGTACACAGCATATCATAGACCATAAAGCCAGGGAAACACAAAAGGCAGAGATGAGAAGACCTTCCTTTTAATGGTTTAATTTTTAAGAACACTATTCACCCATTGTAGATTTAGGGGAGGAGAGGTTGTTTGTTTATTTAAGTCGAAATACTTGAACTTCAAGCCCATGTTTGCCCTTTCCTAGCCTTGAGATCTGAGTCAAATTACATCGCCTAGTGGACAGCAGTTTCCTCATGGATGAGATCAGAGTGTTGGTGTAGACCATGGGTTAGCAAGTAACAACAGCTAGGGGTAAAAATCCAGCTCACAACCGGTTTTGTAAATAACACTGCTGGAACACACCACACTCATTCATTTACATATTGTCTATGGCTGCTCTCACTCTACGGCCGCCGGGTAGTCATGACATATGGTCCACAAAGCCTAAAATATTTACTATCTAGCCCTTTCCAGGGTTCCTGACTCCTGGTGTAGCCAGTCTCTAAGGTCTCTTCCAGGGGCTTGCAAGATGTTATGTAGACACATAACAGCACTTTGAAAATTTGAAATAACCACACAAATGGAAGAAATGGTCAAAAAGCACATGCTGGGTCCCAGAAGACAGCAGCTCCCCTTGCTTTATGTCATCAACAGCAAACACTTGCTCCAAGGGGGGGTCTCAACTCGACTCATATTAGAATCACTTGGGGAGAATTTTATTTGTCGTAACAAGGTTTGAGGGAGGCACATTTCACACATTAGCCTGAAAACCCAATCATCATGCTTTGGAGAATTTTTTTTTTTAATGTCAATGCCCAGGACTGAATGTCTACAGTTTCTGATTTAATTTCTATGGAGTGGAGACCTGGCATCAGCTGTTTTTAAATACGGTCCAGAGGCTGGGCATGATGGCTTACACCTGTAATCCCAGCACTTTAGGAGGCCAAGGCAGGTGGATCACTTGAGGCCGGGAGTTCAAGACCAGCCTGGTCAACATGGTGAAACCCCATCCCTATCAAAAATACAAAAACAATTAGCCAGGCCTGGTGGTAGATGCCTGTAGTCCCAGCTACTCAGGAGGCTGAGGCAGGAGAATCACTTGAACCCAGGAGGCGGATGTTGCAATGAGCTGAGATCTGCACTCCAGCCTGGGCAAAAGAGTGGGACTATGTCTCAAAAAGAAAAAAAAAAAAATTAGCCAGGGGTGGTGGCACACGCCTGCAGTCCCAGCTACTCAGGAGGCTGAAGCAGGAGAATTGCTTGAACCTGGGAGGCAGAGGTTGCAGTGAGCCAAGATCGTGCCACTGCACTCCAGCCTAGGTGATAGAGTGAGAGTCTGTCTCAGGAAAAAAAAAAACAACTGTCCAAAGAATTCTACCTTGCATTCAGCATTAATTTAACAAAAGCCTACACAAAATACCAAGATATGGAATCAACCTAAGTGTCCATCAGCAGATGAATGGATAATGAAATGTGATCAAAATGCACAATGGAATACTGTTCAGCCTTTAAAAATAAGAAAATCCTGTCACTTACAACAACATGGATGAGCCTGAAGGACAGTACGTTAAGTGAAATAAGCTAGGCACAAAAAGACAAATACCGTATGTTCTCACTTATATGTGGAATCTAAAAAAGTTGAGCTCATAGAAGTAGAGAGTAAACTGTTGATTACCAAAGGCTCGGGAAAGTGGGGATGGGGTTGTGGAGATGTTGGCCAAAAGATACAAATTTTTATCTACACAGAGTAAGTTCAAGATATCTATTTTATGTCATGGTAACTATATTTAATAATAGTATATTATATACTTGAAAATTGCAAAAAAAAATATTAAAAATATATGTGAAGCAAAAGCTATTTAAAAAATAAGGAAATTGAACAAAACTATAATATTAGAAGAGTATTTAAGTACAACTCTTATGACCTTGGATAGTTCAAGCTGACCAAGGAGATGAAATAAAGATGCAAATAAATACATTTTTAAAAAATACCACTAAACCTTTCTTTAAAAAACATATTGATGCCTCCAGGTATGTTACACCAGAATATCTGGGATTGTGGCTCCCAAACCTGTATATTTAATGAGTTCTTAAGATAATTCTTATGCAGACAACTCTGCAATAGCCTGCATTGAGTAGCCAGGTATGTGAATCATGCTCACAGCCAACTACAATGCAGGAATTCAGAATCCGATAGAGAAGTGTTAAGGTCCATTTCATACCTCTTTATCTTTGACTCTCAAAAGTGTAACGCAACACCTGGAACTTAGCAGATATTTGGTAAATGTTTAATAAAGAAAACTTAATTTAACCTGACCATTGAGTGTTTTGGTGGAGAGAGACACACACAGGAGGTTTATGCTTAATCTTGACAGAGATAAGGCTAAGACTCATGTTCTATACACTTAATTAAATAGCCATCAACTGAAACCTTCCTCCACCTATCTACACTCAAACATTAACTACAAAACCTAATCAAAGAATCATTCTTTTAAAATCACCAACCCACTGAAGCTCCTTTAGTTAGACTGAAGTTCATGTGATTGCTTAAACCTTTTTTCTGGGAATGGATCTTTTATGCCAAGTAGGCAGGGTTACTGCCCCATAAACCTACCTTCTGTCATTAGCTTTGACTGTTGACACTTGCAATGATTAGACAGGATTGAGCAAAGGGTATTTTTGCAGTCTGTGGGGAAGAGTACAGAAAATAAACATTGCATCTCATTACAAAGCCCTGAATGTGCAAAATATACTGGTCCAAATGCCATGATTAGATAAGCACCTGCAACACTCATTAACTTTGAAGGGAAATTGAAGCCAAATTTGGGCCCATATGCCACCTGTTCTTACACTTCAGCAATCAGGTGACCTCTATTCTCACATTAAGTTAATTTCTGAAACACCCTATGTGATAGCTATTGCTCCAGACTTCTAATAATTACCCCAGGGTGGCCTCTCTCAAACATCCTGTGAAATAGTCTCCACCTACAATTTCTAGGGTTTCAGATGAGCCTTTGCCCATAACCTGAACATGTCCTTTTTAAAGACAGGTCCTTGTAAATGACTCTGAATGACAGCCTAATGCTACCCCACAAAATAGAATGAAGTGTAATATTGATTCACTCATCCACAAACACAAAAATGCATGTGTTTTGTATGAGGGCAAATAATTACTAAAGTAGCCAGAATAAAAACTAAGGTTGACACAGGAGGACTGAGATGATGGGCAAGGGATCTCTAAAGAAGAGTGCACCAAAGGCCTCTCTGTCTCACTCCGTAATAGTCTATTTGCAAACTGCCCTACATGCTGTATCACATGTAGCTCTGAAGGTCTGTGGCTCCAGGTGAGAGCCTCTAAGTAACCTAAGGAAAAACTACATTTGGCAATGTTGTTTCTACATGAGGATACTCTGACAAAGTAGCTCCCAAAGTTATGATTCATTCAATCAGATGGCCTCATCTGGTCTGGGTGCAACTTAGGCATAGGTGTAGGGAACACTTGGCCACATGGAGTAAGCTGAAGAGCCTGGGAAGACTCCTCCTCTGTTCAAATATGTCTTTACTGCTTAAGTGTTAAGATCCCAGAATCCCATCATGAGAGTCCAGTTCCTTCGTATGTTTAGACTGTAACAGAGCCATGTGCCACAGAGAGGAGTACAGGCTGGAGAGCTGAGTGGTCAGAAAGATAATTGGATGAAAGAGGTCCCCAATGTGCCAGAAAGATCTCTCCAGCAAGCCTTAGTTCAGATGATAAAGAAAATTAAAATCGGTGACCTTCTGTGGAAAGTGAACTGATTCATCCCTCTCTTCCCAGCAATATCAGAATTAACTGACATAGAGCCACGGATAGAGAGCTGGTTGTGCAATGACTACAAGGTCTCAAAAGCAGCAACTGCAGCAGAACACAGCACAAGCTTCATGAGAAGCACAGAGAGGACAGAGATGGCAATTCCACCAAGAAGGATTAGGAAGGATTTTTTTTTTCCCCTTTCCAAGACTGAACACATCATGTGATGCTATGTGCAACATGGAGATGATTAAAATCAGCATGCCCACTGAAGTTCCAGGACAAGCAGGAACTTGTGAAGCCTGTACTGCAAAGTAATACCACCTCCAGGTTACCAGATGGGGTGAGGGGTTACTCAGAAGCCAAGGCAGCTAAAGAATTATAAATCTCTATATAATTCTGATATCCAGATAGTAAAGAATTTTTAGTCTATGAGACTTCTAAACAGCACTCTGTGGCAGGAGCACATCTCCCCTGGCTCAGATACACCCAGGAGAGCTATGCCTCCCAGCAAGATGCTATGAAATTAATTACCTAGGGGAACAAGAGAAGCATTGCAAAGACTGTGGTGTATCATATGTGTGAATACTGACTTCTCAGGTGATCTTTTTTTCTATGCAAATATTATTGATACGGGTAATGCTTCAAATCATTAACATTTTAATCTGAAGGAGAATCCTAGTGACAGATGGGGTCCAGGGTTGAGGTGAGAGGTAAGGGAAAAGACAAGTTCTGTCTATAAGCCCACTCTGATACGAAACAGAACGTTTAAGCATTTATTGCAAATTCCTCAAATATTTACTGAGCACCAGCAATATGGGAGAAGATGTGCCAGGCATTTGGGAGGATATAAACATGTATATATGTACTAATGCCACCATCAACTAGCTCAAGACATAATTGGAGAAATGGCATAGGGATAACTGTGATATAGGATCAATTTAGGAAAGTCGTGGGATCGGCACAAGGACCCATAGCATCAACACCAGCTGGGAGTGATACAAAACGTAGATTGTCGGGCCCTATACAGGACCCCCAGAATCGTAATGTGTATTTGACCATGATTCCGTAGGTGATTTGTGTGCACATTTGAGAAACACTGGTCTAAACAACAACAACAAAAATGGCATGTTCATGGAGGCCCTCTAACATATTACGAGAAAGCTTCAGAGATAGTTAAGGTCTCACTATGAGATATGTGAGAGCAGAGGAAGAGGAATGGCCAAAAGTTCAGGAGAGAAACATTCCACGGTTTTCTTTTTTTTTTTTTTGAGATCGAGTCTTGCTCTGTCACCCAGGCTGGAGTGCAGTGGCGCGATCTCGGCTCACTGCAAGCTCCGCCTCCCAGGTTCACGCCATTCTCCTGCCTCAGCCTCCCAAGTAGCTGGGACTACAGGCGCCCGCCACCATGCCCGGCTAATTTTTTGTATTTTTAGTACAGACGGGGTTTCACCGTGTTAGCCATGATGGTCTCGATCTCCTGACCTCGTGATCCGCCTGCGTGAGCCACCACGCCCGGCCCACAGTTTTCTTAAGTATGCTTGGGGGATGGCAAATAGACTGGTTTTAGACACATTTAAGGTACTGGTAGAATGGTCATGGGAAAAAAATTCTAGAAAGGTAGGTTTGGGCTGAGTTCCAGAATAACCCTAATTTCTGATTTCCTAATTACACAAAGATGTGCAATCAAAAGGACATGAGAAAATTTTAAATGGCAAAAAAAATGTTTAACTTCTCCATAGAATTGTTCAGACTTCAGTCCCAACTCAAGTTCCTTCTTTACCCTGTCAAAGCCCTTAGGAGGCTCATGTGTTATCCTTATGTGTATGATCTTGATGAAAAAAGATGTAGACAGCCAACGGGATGAGGAATCCAACAAGGGCTCCAACCCTGAGGGAGAATGGAAGAGAATGCACATCAGAAACGAGGTGGAGGCTGGGCGCAGTGGCTCACGCCTGTAAACCTAACACTTTGAGAGGCCAAGGCGTGCAGATCACTTGAGGTCAGGAGTTTGAAACCAGCCTGACCAACATGCTGAAACACTATCTCTGCTTTAAAAACAAAAACAAAAACAAAACAAAATTGGCCGGGTGTGGTGGCGGGCGCCTGCAATTCCAGCTACTCAGGAGGCTGAGACAGGAGAATGGCTTGAACCCAGGAGGCAGAGATTGCAGAGAGCCAAGATTGTGCCACTGCAGTCTAGCCTGGGTAAAAGAGCAAGACTTTCTCTCAAAAAAAAAAAAAGAAGAAGAAGAAGAAGAAAAGAAGAAAGAAGAAGAAAGAAGAAGAAAGAAGAAGAAGAAGAAGAAGAAGGAAGAAGAAGAAGAAGAAGACGAAGAAGACGAAGAAGAAGAAGACGAAGAAGAAGAAGAAGAAGAAGAAGAAGAAGAAGAAGAAGAAGAAGAAGAAGAAGAAGAAGAAGAAGAAACTAAGTGGAAACTCATGAATACACACAAGGAATGCAAGCAAAGATTAGTGGGAACCTTAGCTCTAAGAATATACATATGTTCAGGGCCTTGACCCTGTACTCCAGACAACTAGCTCTGGGTGTGTCAATTTCAGACACTCTTCTTCACAGAGCCCCAGTCTCCTGCCCCATGTGCAACACTATCTGGAGCTCAGAGCCTTTGTACCCAGTTTCACTTTTGCCAGTCCTCTGCTTTATGATTGGACTCTGCCTCCATAACTAACAGATCAGTTATGATAGCACTTACAATCTGCCAGGGACATGTCTACATGCTTTGTATCCTAAATCATTAAGAACCACAACCACCCTATTATTTAAGTACGATTATTACCACCAGTTCACAGACAAGAAAACTAAGCTACAGAGAGATCAAATGCCTTAATTGAGGTCACTCCACTCATTCCACTAGTAAGGGGTGATATTGGGATTTGAATCCATGCAGTTGGCTCCAGAGTCCACACTATTGAGCAGATGTTTCTCTAGGAAGCTTCTTTATCCGCTTACTGAGAGGCTGGGAGAAAGAGTCCCGGAAAGCAACCACCTGACTCATGAGCAGTGACCATTCTCTGCGATATGACCCACCCACTTCACTGATACCTAGTGCTCATCACTTCGACAAATACAACTAAGATTGTTTCCTGCCTTGGGTTTCATGATTGCAATTTTCAGAGCTGGCCTCTGGATAAGGTCCTTTTTCTAGACTTTATTATGCCCCATATTTGTGTTTGTCAGGAAACTGGAGAGTTTATTCCAGGAACTAATTTGAAATTATAAGAATTTTTTTTCGTCCGTCAGAATAACCATTCATGAAGAGATAATACATGCATCAGTGAAGGAAGGTTCTTAAAATGGGTCAGCCAGAAAAAGGAAGAATTAAATTGGATGGCGTGATTACATAGGACAACCAAGGACACCAAAGGGGCCCAAAGGAAAGACAGCCCATGAATGAAGAAACAGAACTGACCAGCATGAAGGTTGTACTTGGGTGTTTAATGTGAAGCTGTGTTAGGTTGACTTTTTCAGATGGAAAGAAGACGATCCCAGTCTTCTAGGTCTGGGAAGCCAGGTCGACTATGGAGGCCTTAGATACTGTGTGGAAAAGGCTGAGGTAGCACATTTCACTGTAGGAGGAAGAAGAGACACCAGTGAAGGATACACAGAAACAAGACATATGGGAAAAGAACAAGGGTAATGAATGGTAATGAATTCATTTATTTGCCCATTCATTCATTCTACAATTATATATGGAGCACCTAGTGTGTGCTACCCTCTGGGGCAGATTTTGGCTTCAGGGAGCTTACATGACAGTTGGGACCCAGAAAATGAGCAAAGCAATTGCCTCTTTCTTCCTGTTTACATATCAGAGGGGTAGACGGGTTGAATGCTGTGAGAACATAGGACAGGAATGAACCTTCTGTTAGGGTCTCGTGAAAGCCTGGGTTGGTGACTTTTAAAATGAGACCTGCAAAATGAGAAGGAATCTGTCACACAAAATGTAGGGAGAGAGGGTAAGGAAGAAGAACATTTCAAAAAGAAGCGTTGTTGTTTATTCCCCAGAGATGGCCAGAAAAGCAACTAAGAAAAGATCACAGGCCTCCAGGTTGCCTGGGCAACCTCTGAGAGCCCTGTCTAGGGCGAAGTGGGAGTGAGACCGACAGAAGAGTGTTAAGGAGACAGCTTATGGCAGAAAGTGGGGATAAGCAATGCAGGTGATTTGTCTGAGCTGGAGTGGGGGAGGATGAGCTCGGTTTTGCTATGTCAGGCCATTAGTTGGGGCGACTTTCAGTTTCCATTTGAGCCTGAGCCTGGAGTAGGTGCATTCCAGATATGCAGAAATCACGACCATGGAGTGACTCATCTCCAGTTAGCTCCCTCAAAAATTCCCCACAGTCACTCTCTGACACCTTTTCCTCAGGCCTCCACCTCGCACCTCCCCTGCCCCCTCCAGAATGACTTTGTGTCATTCTTCACTGCGAATGAGGCCATCAGAGAAATCCTTCCTCATTTCTCCCTTTTCCACCTCTTTCTCTAGATCTTCACCCTCCCTTTTTGGGAGAGGAACACTTCCTTCCTCCTGCAACCTTCCTCTGCCTATCTATACTCAAACATTAACTACCAACCTGATCAAATAATCATTATTCCTTCATTCCATAAATAACTCCACACCAGCACTTGATCCCTGTCTTCCTTTCTCTTCTGTAACTTGTACCACAAATCATGCTTGTTTATTTAATTTCTCCCTCACTACCACCATCTATTTCTAAACCAACAGTCTACTCAAGTCTGCCTGCTTCCCAAGAGTCCTCACTCAATCCTGCTTATCTTTTTGGCCAACCTCCAACTCTCTGGAATTTGACCTCAGGACTTCTTGGAGGTGATTGGATGGCTGTTTTTACCTTCTAGTGACCCACTCACTCTTCAGCCTTTATCATCTGACTTCTCAGCCTGCCTATGTGTTTTTTTCCCTGTTGCAGCCCCTGCCACCACCCCAGAATGCTGTTCTGTCACACCCCTACCCCCTGTGGGACTGTGTCCCTGCTAGGCCTCTAGATGCTGCATCCCTCTCCTTGATCCTTATCTGAAGCCCAACTCTACGCCAATCTATAGAATGAACCCCAATTCAGACAAAAGAGATGTCAAGGTAACCAACTCCACCCTCTGAGATCCACGACTAGCCAAGGCTTGCCATTGCTCCACGTTACCTCTCTGTTGTGAGAGCCATCTTGATTCTCATGTATGAGCCCAGTATTGGCTCTAAGACTGGTCTCTTAGTTTCATTCCTATTCATCCTATTTGTTGAGCTTGTATTATGGGCCAGGCTCTGGCACACACCTCCTACACATGATTTCCCCTCCCGCTCACAGCACGGCGATGCCGGAGACCCCTACATAGTCAGCAGACCCATGCTACAGAGGGTTTGAGGAACTCTTCCAAGGACACACGGCCATTCCATGGTGGAACCAGAACTCAAACAGGCATTCTGATTTTAGAGCCTTTGCTCAATAAATAGCTGTAACAGAAGAGAGAGTGGAGACGTGTGTGTGTGCGCGTGTGTATGTAGGGGTAGAAGATAGTGGTGGGGGAGCTTTCTGAGACCCTGCTACTCATGCCAGATTTTCTGGTCATGATTAGCTACTGCCTGGCTGCCAGAAGCTGTTATTATCACTCACTCCCGTGCTCCTGTCACTGGGCTTGTGGAAACTTGCCCTTCCTTCTGCTCTCGGTCTCCAATGCTGACAGCTATGCTGGAAAATCCCATGCTGGCCACTGCCGCACTTACCAGAGGCATATTGTACGTGCTGGTCTGGACTTCCTGCCAGACCCCTACGTGTCCTGTGCCTGCCCCTTCACAGGGGGTCAGTCTACTTCCTGGCCAGGGCCTTTCCAGCCTGTCTCTCCCCTGTGCAGGTAACAGAGCTCTTTTCTCTGCCACCACTTCCCCATGGAGTCTTTTCCATGGCTGTCCCTGACAGAATTCATGCTATATACTCTTTGTTAACTCATGGCATGCACTCTCTTTCTGCTTCTTTCCTCAATCTATGTGAGACTAAGTTAATACCAACCTATCTTATTAACCCCTTCTAATATGTAATCTTTATTTTAAAATTTAAATATTTGTTATATTGAATTCAGTAACTAGAACATTCTCCTCCAAAATGAGAAGGGTACAAAAACCTCAAATAAGTAAGTCTGTTGGGGAAAACAAGTCCCCCAAAGAATAAATCTACCAGGAGAGTAAAAACAATGATAATCAGAACAATGATCAATAATCACTATTGTCAAAGTGCCTGGCAATCACCAAACACCAGATTCATCGGCTCTTTACGGTCCTGTAGGATGACTTCTGTGACTTGCTAAAACCTACACAATAAGTATAATGGTGACAAGACTCAACTCCCAGGCTCTGACATTAAGTCCTATTGTCTTCCTAAAATGCTCTTTAAAGAGAGGATTTCTATCTCACATGGTCATCTGGATCATTTGAAAACTTCAAGCAGAAAGTCCCAAGGTCACCATTAAATGTTTTCCAAGATTACACATCTTCAAACAGAAACCCAAAATAACGAAAACCAGGAACCAAGACTTCCAGCTTCTCCAATGAGAGTAAGTCTTAGTTCTTTTTCCTTACTCCACAAGAAAAATTATATCTCCCAAGGGGAGTTATGGGCTTTCCAAAAGAGGAGCAAAGGGATATGAGCTTAGGAAATGAAACGTTGCTCGGCACTCTTCAGGAATGACGTTCTCCTTCCTCCCCTGTAACAATGCAAGTGCACATTCATTTTCTTACATTTCGAATCACTGAACAAAAAGGCCTAGTTTTATTTATCCTGCTGCTGCCACTGTGGCAAAACTAAATGTGTGGTGCATAAACTGTTTATAAATCTTGTCTCCAACAAGAGAACTGAGTGTGCACTTTTTGAGGACCTTAGTTCATTCAGAATGATGAGAAAATTTGGGACAAATTTTTCTCTTGATATAAGAGCTGTATAGGCCAAGTGGACTTCCTTTTCTGGCCTAAATGCTGTGTTTATAAAAACGGTGTGCTGTAAATAGCAAAGTATAGAAGTGAGAAATTATGCCTCTGCTGAATAAACCACACTCCCGGCCGACTAACTCCCTGCTTCTTCAAAGTGAAGAAACATTTGTTCCTATATCTTGTGAACAACAAGCTGGATCCATTGAAAATGCCAGATAACATTGATCTTGGGGAATAAGAAAACAACCTTTTTAAAGGTCAGAACTGTCTTAGTTTTTAATGGATTATTGGTTGATGAATTCTTTCAAGAAATATTTCTCTAATGCCTTCTTTGTGTCAAGAACCATTCCAGGATCCAAATATACCCTTGCTTCCATTTTCTGCATCAGGGTCAGTGATCCTGCTGAAAGGTTAATTTCATTATACCACATCAGTCTCCTGCTCCAAACCTCTCACTGGTTTCCCTCTGCACTTAGAACAACTTCCAACTCTTTCCTGCCATGTACAAGGCCCTGTCTTCTCAGGTGGCCTCATCACTCACCTCCTTCACCCTGTACCCCACCCCAGCCACACCGGCCTTCCCACCAGGCTCATTTTCAACTCAGTGTTCTCCCACATGCTGCGGCCACTGCAAGGGCACTCTCCCCGAGGCTCCTCCCTCATGGGACTGGCATCTCCTCACCTTTCAGGTCTCCACTCAAATATCACCTCCTGGACCTGGCACAGTGGCTCATGCCTGTAATCCCAGCACTTTGGGGGGCCGAAGTGAGTGGATCACCTGAGGTCCGGGGTTTGAGACCAGACTGGCCAACATGGTGAAACTCCGTCTTTACTTAAAATACAAAAATTAGCCGGGCATGGTGACACATGCCTGTAATCCCAGCTACTCGAGAGGCTGAGGCACGAGAATCTCTTGAACCCAGGAAGCAGAGGTTGCAGTGAGCCGAGATCGCACCACTGCACTCCAGCCTGGGTAACAGCAAGACTCCATCTCAAAAAATAAAAATTAAAAAATCACTTCCTAGGAGGTGATTCTTTTTCTAAATTTGCTCCTCCTTCTCTATTTTCTATCCCCTTACCCTGCCCCCTTTATTTTACAAATAGTAATTATCACTGTCATACACCTTTTTTATTTTCCTGTTTACTAATGTATTATCTATTTACTCCAACTAGAAGATAAGACCTTTATGAAATTTGCCTTAGTTATAGTTGCATTCCCAACATGCTGAATTCAGTTCCCTGAATAAACTTTCAGGATGCCACTCACAAGACAATTCTGTTATATTTTTCCCTCATATGTTGAAAAAGCCATAGGATTTGAGGATACCATCAATTATTTTTCATTGCTAAGGATTTTTGACTTTAGAAACTACAGAGAAGGGTCTCTTCACTCAGAGTATTTTTTATTTTCTCTGTGTTGCAAGCATACCCCTAGTATTTGGGTCAGAAAGAAAAGTTCTTTGAGTCTGCATCTTATTGCAAATGTTGAAGAAAGACAGTGAAACAGAAAGATTTGTTTCTTATGCCTTGTGAAGTTTCTAATAAACTCAGTGTCCCACCTGTTCTGTGGAATCCTTTGAATGGTTTGATCTGGTTGTTAAACCTTTTCTCTCCAGAGCTGCAGAAGAGAGAAAGATTCATTTATTTATGCAACAAACAGCTCAAAATGTCACTTTTCTGAGAGTTTTCCCTCACCATGATGTCTACAAGAGTCTTCCCAGCCTCCTATCACTTTTTAGTTCATTACATTCTACTATTTTCTTCATAGTATTTATCTCTATCTAAATGTGTATTTCTGTGAATGTTTTCCATATTCTACGTCTGATTCTTCCTGGTAGAATATAAGCTCGTGGGAGCAAGAGCCATGCCTTTCATCCACTGATGGTTCTCCAGAACCTAGAGTTCCTGGCATGTGGAAAGCCCCAACAAGCAGCGGTTGAGTAGATGAAGAAATGAAGCGGCATCGGCTCTGTGAAGGTTTTTTTGACAACTCCTTTCTAACTTTGATGTTCTTGCCGTTCTGAACACTCTGCACCTGTCAGCTCTGCTCCATCGCAGGACTTTCTTCTCTAAAGTTCTGTTCTTGGACATTTATGTAGCACCATTGAGCCCTTGGCTGCTTCATGACACCAAACAGACCCAAACAACACAAGCTTGTTTGTGATTATTTTATGCATTGGTATTTTGTTTCCCCAGACAACACTGTAAGCTTCCCACAGGGAAGGCATGTGTCTTAAGCCAGGAAATAGAAAAGGAAGAGAAGGTTTTGCAGGGGTGGGGTGGGGGATGATAACAAAGTGAGTTTTTAAGATGCTGAATTTTATGTCTATAGGATATGCAGGTAGAAGTGTCCAGTAAGCAGTTCATGTACATACTTCTGAATGTCGGCAAAGAGGTCTAAGCTAAAATCATTCATTTGTAACTCATCAACATGTGCTCACTATGAGTAACAAGTTGAGAAAATGCGCTCACTCGGGGAAAGTAGGAAGAAAGCTTGAGGAGATGAGCGAAGAAGGGCAGATGAGTGAAGAAGGGTCAGATAGAAGATGCAGGCAGGGAAGGAAGCTTGTCAGTGGTCGGAGGAGGACCAGGTGAGTGTGTCACTGAGGATGCCAAGAAAGTTGAAATTTTCAAGATGACAGAGAATGGTCAATGGCGGCCAGCGTCACAAAGAATCCAAGTAAGGGAAGACCAGAAACATGTCCACAGGATTTGGCAGGTGAGCCTTGCCATAGCAATTTCAGCTAAGTAATGAGAACAGAAGCCTGGCTGAGAGGGATTAAGAACGGACTGCACTGGAAGGTGAGTAATTAAACAAAGCAAATTAAGACAATGCCCTTAAGAAGCTTAGCTTTGAAGACAAGAAGAAAGATACACTGGTACCTAAATAAGAGTTGCTGAAGAAAATGAATTGGGTTTATTACTCAAAAGTAGATTTTAAATTGTACACTTGAAATATGTGTGGTTTATTGTGTGCCAATTCTATCTCAACAAATGTTTTCAAAAAGCATGGCTTAGAATTTCACAAAATATCAGTAACTTTTCATTTCAAATGTATTATAACACATTAAGGTATTACCTGATATCTGAATGAGAAAAATCCAGATTAAAAAAAAACAGAAATATGTAAAGTCATATTCCTGGTTTATAAAAAATGAAAAGAATATGAATAGTATCAAATGGACTCTTTTTCCTGTGGTAGAAAGCAGGAAGGCATGATCATTTGGAATATGGGCCAGCATAGGGAAAGGGCAGAATTATGGAATTCTGGTTATCATTTGTAGATTACTGACTATTTATCTAAGAGGCTCCACATTGGTCTAGGTTAGGACCCAAACTAAGGTGAACTGAAACCAAATTAAAGCCTCCAGTTAAACCCAAAGAGTTTCCTGAAAAGATGATGTCACAAAAACTTCATTTAGGGTCACAATGGGAAAAAATGCGTAGTGAGACAATTCATAGAGAAGGGAGATGAACATCTAAATTAAATATTTATCCTCTTTAAAAATACTTGTCCTTTTTCCAAAGGTTCAGCTATTGTCTTACCAGTGTTCTCAAAATTGAAGTGAATAAAATGCCAAGGTTTCAACATTTACTCAATAGTCAGTAGATTCAAAGATAAGATAAGTAGACAAAACTAAGAGAAATATTAACTTGGTGAAAGCTGTTTATTCAGAAAGCAGCCATCTAGAATTTTTTCTCCAGTGTTTTCACATGGAATTTTTTAAAGGACAAATAGAAAGAAAGCCAGTAGACTAAATACTGATGTGTGCAGTGCTAGACATTTCCTCAAAGCACACTTTCCCTCAGTGGATCCTTAAAATAATTCAGAGAAGGAGGCAGTGTGCTAGGGCCTTTCCCCACCTCACCCAGAGTGATATTTATCTTTGTGTTTTCACACAAAGA
This sequence comes from Nomascus leucogenys, assembly GCF_006542625.1. Taxonomy (NCBI): domain Eukaryota; kingdom Metazoa; phylum Chordata; class Mammalia; order Primates; family Hylobatidae; genus Nomascus; species Nomascus leucogenys. Next base: position 12,976,167 of record NC_044390.1, on the reverse strand, counting down.
GACCCCGAGAGGTAATAAGTTTTTCCTTTGACTCCTCTTGTTTTCCATAACATCATTCAGACAAGCAGACTTAGCAGTGACTGAAAATGCAATAGAGTTAGGTAAAGTAAAGAGGACAGGAGGCATTTTACATCTGCTGAAATGTGTACAGTCACCTTATTAATTACAAAAGAAATCTAAGCACTAAAGATAAGTAGCACGGTTACCAACGTACTCATTAAAGAGCTATACAGAGAGGCTAAGGATGTGACCATCTCATTCCAGATTGGAATTCACGACTAGAAAGGCAACATCCAGTATCTGTCATAGAATTAGTAGAGTCGTCATAATGTTCTATACCGTGTGACCTCAGGGCATAGAGATGGTCAAAAGTATGACGACTGATGACTCACAAGGCCCCTCAAGATATTCAGCATCAATTTGGTGTCCACTGTATTACCATCTTCAGTTATTCATCACTCTTCCCATTTCCCCCCACCCAATGCTGTTTATGCCCCCAAAACAGTAGCTAATATTTATAGAGACCTTACTATATACCAAGCATTGTTCTAAGCACTTCTCATTTCCTAAATCACTTAATTATCACAACAACCTATTAGGTAGGTGATATTCTGCTCATAGCCATTTACAGATGAAATGGCCATGACAAAAAGAGGTTAAGTAATGTTTCCAATTGGCACACGGATGGTGAGAGTAAGAGCAGAAATTCAAGCCCAAGCAGTCTGCAATCAGAGCCTTTTGTTACTGGTCACTAGGCTATACTGCCTCCATGCTTATTTTAGGTCAGGACCATCTCTCTCCTGGAATACTACAATAGACTCCTAGCTGGTCTCCATTCATCTTACTTCTTCTCACATTATTTTTTATTATAAAAATAATATATGAATACATTCTCCCTGTAAAATACAATAATAGTATAAATTAGATAAAATCCCATTTGGCCACCAGCTGCAATTCCAGGTTCCTCCCCAGGATCAGGTATGTCTACTCCTAGATCTTTTTCTGTGTATCTATGTACCTTTAAAACATATACAGTATTGTTTGATAGTTTTTTTAACTTTTATTTTAAGTTCAGGGGTACATGTGCAAGTTTGTTATATAGGTAGAATTGCATCATGGAGGTTTGTTGTACAGATTATTTCATCACCCAAATATTAAGCCTCAGACCCATTAGTTACTTTTCCTGACCCTCTTCCTCCTCCCACCCTCTGTTCTCTGAAAGGCCTCAGTGTGTGTTGTTCCCCTCTATGTATCCATGTGTTCTCATCGTTTAGCTCCCACTTATAAGTGAGAGCATGTGGCATTTGTTTTTCTGTCCCTGAGTTACTTTACTAAGGATAATGGCCTCTAGCTCCACCCAGGTTCCTGAAAAGGACATGATCTCATTTTTATGGCTGCATAGTATTCCATTGTGTATAGGTACCACATTTTCTTTAGCCAAGTTTGATAGATTTTTTAAAAAATAAATGTTATAATAGTACTTATGTTCAAATTTCATTTTTTAAATTTATCTATATGTCTTTGAGAGCATTCTAAATCAGAACTGTGTGACCTTTAAAAGAAGAAAAACCCAGTCCCATTTTTTAAAAGCACCCTCACTCCAAAATAGAGATGGCATAACCCTATTGAAGTGGTCTACTACTTCCCTTTTAGTAACAGTGAAACCTAGCAAAGTCTTCCAAAGGAAAAAAAACTAGAAAAAAATTAAAGGAGTAACAGTTTGAGTGGCATATACACAGAAGAATGAGGGGCACTGTGTTTTGGAAACTAATCTGTAGGTGAAACAATATGGGCATCGTCACCTGGAGATTTGCCATGAAGTGAGTCCAGATCCACTTCTTGTGAAAGTCTACATAAATAACCAGACTATTCAGTTTACCAGTACATCTCATCTCATTCCTATAGCAATCTGGAGTATTGGATTGCATTAGGGTTCTACTCACTGAAGTAATCCCTGCACAGACTTCAACATGTTAATCTCTTTACTTGCTTACTGTTTCCATAATGAAAGCTCATAAAGACAGGAATTGCATCTCTCTTATTCCCTGCTGTAGTGCAATTACCTTACTCAGTAGCTGTCACATAATTGCGGCTCAACAAGTCATTGTTTATTGAGTGAATAAACCCAAAGACACATGATTAATTAGTGGTTCAATCACCCATGACCATTGTACAATAGAGATGACCTGAACAGTTATAGATCTACAGCAGTCACTAATAACAAGTCATCAAAGTAAAACTCAACTATGACAGATTAAAAAGAGCATAAATTCTAGAGTCAGTTACCTGGATTAACAAAACATATTCACCACATGCTTGCTGTGTGACTCTGGTCAATTTTATTAACCTCTCTGGTATAATTTGAATATTTGTTCCTGCCCAGATCTCATGATGAATTGTAATCCCCAATGCTGGGGATGGGGCCTGGTGGGAGGTGTTCGGATCATGGGGGCCGGTCCCTCATGAATGGGTTGGGCCATCTCTTTGGTGTTAAGTGAACTCACGCTCTAAGTTCACAGGAGATCTGGTCATTTAAAAGTGTGTGGTGCCTCTCACCCCTACTCTCTCTCTCTTGCTCCTGCTCTGGCCATGTGACTTACCTGTTCCCCTTCACCTTCCATCATCATTATAGGATTCCTGAGGCCTCCCCAGAAGCCAAGCAGATGCCTGCACCATGCTTCCCATAAAGCCTGTAGAGCCGTGAGCCAGTTAAATATGTTTTCTTTATAAATTACCCAGTCTCAGATATTTCTTTATACAAATGCAAGAATGGCCTAATACACTCTCTCTTCAGTTTCTTTATCTGTAATAATGACGATAATCAAACCTTTAGAATTTTGCCAGGACTAAATGAAGTAATGAATTAAGGCATCTAATAATGTGTGAGACAATGAGTAGGTGCTTAGTAAATGTCAGTGCTGTGCCTATTTTCCCTCCACCCACTTGCCACCTCTTTTCTAATAATAAGACCGAGTTTATTTACCCTCATAGGCACGTCTCTTCTCTCATTTCCATTTGTGGCAATGTAGGCAACCACTTCTTTCTCTTTCAGTGCTGACCTACTGTTTTGTTGGAAACAGTCCCAGGGCTCTGGGCTTAAGAGATGGCTGTTGGATTGTGAAGCATTATGTGGACCAAATCCAAGTGCTGCAGCACATAATGGCTCTGGTCATTTAAAAAATCTAAACTGTTGTAGCTATTTTATGGGGTGCAATATATATCCAAAATTTTATAATAGGGTTACCAAATGTAGTGCTCTAAAAATCAAGAATCATTAAAAATTTTCTCATCTCCCCACAGAAATAAATGCTGTGTTGGTTATTAAAACAGACACCTTGCTCAGGAGTCTGAGGTTTTCTCTAAGATGTTCCACAATTATCATTTAAAGCCAGTGAATGTTATTCAGACAAGAAAAGGTAGAATTCTTAATTTAATTTCACCAGAATTAGACTTTCATTCTGTGACATTATTTATCCAATTCCCAGCATTTCTGCTACCTCGAACTCTCTTAGGTCTACCCTCAATCCCCTTATTTACAGAGTCTTCAAGTCTCAGAAAAACTTGCATTTATCCTGTCATGTACACACCCTAAAAGTCATCCTAGGTCTTTAAAAAGACTTACAGATAACTAAGCCAAACACAATCCTTTCCCTATTCTAAATCTTACTCTTCTCAACATTTGAGAATGCCTTTGCTTAGACCACTGGGGCAAATCTATTGTGTTGCCACCTGAGTGCTCTCCTAGCAATTAGACATGTCTTTAAAACAGAACATGTGTTACTTCTTCTTTATCTTGCATTATAAACTTGAGCAATGTCTGGCTTGATGAAGGCAGTGTTTCTACTATCTTGGTTGGGTACCAACCATAACCTTTGAGTAGAGAACAGTTTAGGCAACTTATAAATCTTGTTTTAAAAAATAAATCAACTTCTTGCTTTGAGATCTGGGTCGTTTCAAGAATAGCTGGAGTACTCCACGCACCCTTGGCCTGAAGATTACATCTTTTCCCCAAAGTTCTAGCAAGAGCCACCCAGTTAGAATTATAGTCAATAGGATTAGCTAAATGTACTACACCCAAAACACAAGCAGCAGCTGGATTACCGTCCTACAGCTCACCTGTTGGTAAATGTTGATCTTAGAGTTCCTACTCATATAAACCTCAAAGCCCGGAGGAACTCATACGCCACTCAGACGCCCTCACAAGAGAATTCTGGAAGTGGAAATCAACAGCTAAATGGACCTGTATAGGACTAAAAATATATATATAATCTATGGATTTTATTAAAATACATGTTATTAAAACACATTTTATTAAAATATATTTTAATAAAACAAATTTTAATGAATATATTTTAATAAAATATTTTACTAAATAAAATATATTTAATTAAAATATGTTTATTAAAATATATTTTAATTAAAATATATTTATTAAAATATATATTATATATATATATATATAATTAGTTCTAGATTCCAATATTTTTTTTTTTGGTCTAAATTTGTAAGACTCAGCAAAGACATTCATCCAGGACATCTATAGCTTGCTGTGAGCCTTTGCTGTCTTCAGTAACCAGCATGTGAATTTCATAGAGATGCCAATGGAGAGAAAGATACAAGGCTTCCTTCCCTTTAAGAGGCTTATAATCAACCTAGTCCGAGAAAGTTAGTTTGACAAAAGTCAAGGGAAGGAGGGGGATAGGGAAATATATATATTAAACTACATGGCTAGTTAAGCATTAGTCCTGCAGGCCAAGTATTTGCTGGGAAAAGGGGGACCCTCATCAGTTACTTCAGGAGCTAGATTTTTCCATGGCCCCAAATATCCTTAGTGTGTTGTATGTCCTTCCAAGGATTGGTGTCTGCACTGCACAATGCCCAAATCATCTTAAAGCACAGTATGTCTTCTAGTATTAATGGTTCCTTACAGCAGCTTATTCAAGTATCTCAATTCTTTAAATCTGGGAAAGAGACAAAGAGAAATATAGGCTACAAATTTCATCCTCAGAATGTTTCATCAGCTCACTAGTTAACTACAGTATTTCATTAGTAATAAGATAAGGCAAAGATGAAAATAATAACTGAAAATGCACACATTTCAGACAAAAAAATCCCAGCCCAATTAAAATTATAAATTAAAATTTTATATCTCACTATCTCTCTGTATTTTAAAAAGCAATTTGCCTCAACCCCAACATAAGTTGAACCACTTAAATTGCAGTGACAAAATCAAAGCTTTGTTCTGAATATTGGGAGCTGAGATCTATTTTGCTACATGTCTTGTAAAATTATCCCCAATTTCAGGACATAGAGCTACAGCATTAGAAAACCTTACATTTCTTTTTGTATCATGCAATGAATTTTAAACAGTCTATTATTCCACTGCAGCCTTTTTTTTACTGGTAGTAAGCAGTGGGATTGAGTGAGGTGGAACAGAGGTTGGGAAATTTGTGAGCAGAGCATTTTTTAAGAGCTCAATTCAAATAGTTAAGTAGTTACAACAGAGTTCTCAGATGCTACAAAATTATATCAGATCCTTATATGAACTCCTAGTTCACTCTTGTTTTAAATCTGAATTGTTTAGACTTAACATTTGGTAATGCTTAAACCAAAAAAAAAAAAAAAAAAAAAGCTCAGGAAAACAAAACAGAACACTGTGAGCTTGAACGTATCAACAATTTTTCATGGACAAAGAATAAAACAACTGCATAGTAGACAAAGATCTGCCCAGATAAAAATCAATATTTGTATCCAACTTTGGGGGGAATCAAGAGAACGAACTGCTTATGACATCAGCCCTAAAAATGTGCCTGTAAATATCCACATTAGTAATGCTTCATCCACCAGTTTCTTATAACCAACATGATCCAATTCAGTAGCTACCACAACTGATCCAAGCTGCCCTACGGGAAATTATGCACACCCACCAAAAAAAGTAAAAATCATCTCTGACCAAAAGAACTGGGTCACAGGATGAGAGGTGGCACCATTCTCTTTAATATCATTAACTCTTGATTTTTAAGGAAACATGGTTCCCATAGGCCTAAGAGGGTTTCTTAAATGTGACCTACATTCAAGCATAATTATCTTTCTTTCCCAATTGGCAAACATACACTATGTAACCTTGTTGTAAAATCCCATAATTAATACAGTTTTGAATATTATGAGCCAAATTATCTGACCTAAAATATAGTAAGATATATGATAGTTGAAGACAATTAAAATTGTCTGATTGTACCTTGGCCCTGCCTCCATTACTTTTGAAACAATAGCTTTTCTTTTATGAAACATGATTTATTCTATCAGTATAAGTTATCCATAGAGTTCAATGAGAGAAGTTAGGACTGCCATATCCTTATCAAATATTCAGGACCAGTTTTAAATATTATTAAAAAGTACAACCAAGCTGAAAACTAAAGCAGTGCACATGATGCCCTGTGAAAGTAGAAATTTATTCTTTAAACAGATTAACTTATTTATTTATGCTGTTGTATTTAATTGGTTTTATCAAGTGTTGTCTAAGAGACATAGTGTAGCACGAGAGATAAACAAATTTACACGCAAAAAACAACCCCATTAAAAGGTGGGCAAAGAAGGTAAACAGACACTTTTCAAAAGAAGACATACATGTGGCCAACAAGCATATGAAAAAATATTCAACGTCACTGATCATTAGATAAATTCAAATTAAAACCACAATGAGATACTGTGTCACACCAGTCAGAATGACTATTATTAAAAAGTCAAAAAATAACAGATGCTGGTAAGGCTGCAGAGAAAAGGGAACGTGTATGCAGTGCTGGTGGGAATGTAAATTAGTTCAGCCACTGTAGAAAGCAGTTTAGTGATTTCTCATAGAACTTAAAACAGAACTACCATGCAACTCAGCAATCCCATTATTGGGCACATACCCAAAGGAATATAAATCATTCTACCATAAAGACACATGCGCAAATGTTTATCACAGCACTATTCACAATAGCAAAGACATGGAATCAACCTAGATGCCCATCAGTGGTAGACTGGATAAAGAGAATATAGTACATATACCATGTATATACGTAGCATACCATGGAATACTATTTAGCCATAAAAAAGAACAAGATCATGTCCTTTGTAGCAACATGGATGGAGGCTGTTATTCTAAGTGAACTAACACAGGAACAGAAAACTAAATACCATATATTCTCCCTTATAAGTGGGAGCTAAACATCGAGAACAATAGACACTGGGGCTACTTGAGGGTAGAAGGTGGGAAGAGGATGAGGATTGAAAACTACCTATTAGGTGCCATGCCTATTACCTGGGTGATGAAACAATCTATACACCAAACCCCCATGACGTATGCAACTTACCTATATAACAAATTCGCACATGTACCGCCGAACCTAAGTTTGGATCTAACCAGGTCAACATTTACCAGCTTTATTATCTTAAGCTTATCATTTAACTCTCTTGGAATCTCCATTTCTCATCTGTAAAATGAGATGGTGGCAATACCTATTTTACAGAGTTGTTTTTAGAAAAAATATAATTGAGGTAAGTTACAGCCTGAAAAGGATTTTTTTTAAACATTTGACCTGTTTATACCTTAAAATATTGAGAAAATTGTCAGAGAAATGGTACATGCCAAAAGGCACCTTACACATAAAAACACGTGTTTACAAATGATGTAGACTATAAATAAATACTAAATATGTGTCTACAAATTTCAGGTCAGACAAATGTATATTTAAAAATTAACAGGGACTTCTAGATAAAGATGGCAGATTATGCAAATGTATTTATATTCTCTTCCATCCAAAAGCCTATTAAAATGTTAATAAAGGAATACACATAGTTACAAATTCATAAGGTAAAATAAGAAAAAGAAATGGACATCAACTGATAAAAAATTTCAACCATTTTTTTTTTCAACAAACAACCCCAGATGAAAAGCAGAGACATGCTAACAGGTGAAAAGCATCCAAAGGGGTTAGCTTAGAGCAAAATTAAGGGGGTGGAGGGTTAGTGACAGCAATGGAGATAGGTTGCCTAGAACCATTGAGATGCTCAGAAATCTGAAAACTGAAATACCACAGGAGTGGGAGTGAGACATAAAGGCTAAAATGCAGAGGAAATCCATCAAAAGTCTACTTATGAAACAGCTGATTTCACCACAATGTAAGTTACAACCCCAGTCATAGCATTTGCTTTGCCCGAAAATGTCAACAGAAAACCAAATATTCCCATACACTTGGAAAAACTTCTGACTATGAGACACTCTAATAAAAATAAACAAGAAAAGCTGATTACAAAATAGAAAGCCACATTATAAAAAAAAAACAGACATTTTTGTAGAAATTCCAACATCCTTTGAAAGATTCAAGAATACAATGCTTTCATTAGACAAGAACTGGGTACTATAAAAAAATGAACAAACTGAGATTTAAAAGGTTTGATTTTAAAAATATGATTGCCAACATAAAAAAGAGAAATACGTTTTAAAAATTCAGAAAAGTCTCCCAGAAGATGAAATAAAAATAGACAAAAAGATCAAACCAGTCATGAAGTCTTTGCCCATGCCTATGTCCTCAATGAAAAGCAATGGCAACAAAAGCCAAAATTGACAAATGGAATCTAATTAAAGAGCTTCTGCACAGCAAAAGAAACTATCATCAGAGTGAACAAGCAACCTACAGAATGGGAGAAATTTTTTGCAGTCTGTCCATCTGACAAAGGGCTAATATCCAGAATGTACAAAGAACTTAAACAAATTTACAAAAAAAAAAATCTAAAAGTGGGTGAAGGATATGAACAGACACTTCTCAAAAGGACATTAAGGTGGCCAACATGGCTGGGCACAGTGGCTCACGCCTGTAATCCCAGCACTTTGGGAGGCCAAGGCGGGCGGATCATGAGGTCAGGAGATTGAGACCAGCCTGGCGAACACGGTGAAACCCGTCTCAACCAAAAATACAAAAAATTAGCCGGGTGTGGTGGTGGACGCCTGTAGTCCCAGCTACTCAGGAGGCTGAGGCAGGAGAATGGCATGAACCCAGGAGGCGGAGCTTGCAGTGAGCCAAGATTGCGCCACTGCACTTCAGCCTGGGAGACGGCGAGACTCTGTCTCAAAAAAAAAAAAAAAAAAAAAAAAGGTGGCCAACAAACATATGAAAAAAAGCTCATCATCACTGGTCATTATATAAATGCAAATCAAAACCACAATGAAATACCATCTCACAACAGTTAGAATGGCGATCATTAAAAAGTCAGGAAACAACAGATGCTAGAGAGGATGAGGAGAAATAGGAACGCTTTTAGACTGTTGTGGGAGTGTAAATTAGTTCAACCATTGTGGAAGACAGTGTGGCGATTCTTCAAGGATAGAGAACTAGAAATACCATTTGACCCAGCAATCCCATTACTGGGTATATACCGAAAAGATTATAAATTATTCTGCTATTAAGACACATGCACACATATGTTTACTGAGGCACTATTCACAATAGCAAAGACTTGGAACCAACCCAAATGCCCATCAATGACAGACTGGATAAAGAAAATGTTTCATATATACACCATGGAATACTATGCAGCCATAAAAAACGATGAGTTCATGTCCTGTACAGGGGCATGGATGAAGCTGGAAACCATCATTCTCAGCAAACTAACACGGGAACAGGAAACCAAATACCACATATTCTCACTCATAAGTGGGAGGGGAACAATGAGAACACATGGACACAGGGTGGGGAACATTACACACTGGGGCCTGTCGGGGGGTGGTAGTCTGAGGGAGGGATAGCATTAGGAGAAATACCTAATGTAGAGGACGGGTTGGTGGGTGCAGCCAACCACCATGGCACGTGTATACCTATGTAACAAACCTGCACATTCTGCCCATGTATCCTAGAACTTAAAGTATTTTTTAAAAAATAGATAATATTGGTTACTATTTTACTGTTAAAAAAAATCAAACCAGGAAGACTAACAGATAATTAATAGGAATCATGAAAAATAAGTAACAAAACTGGAGGAAAGCAAATTGTTAATTTGAATGATACAAGAGATTCTGTTCAATTGAAAGCCTTAAGATTTCAGATTGGAAGAGCCCACCAGTGGCTGTAAAACGACTTCTACCTATGATCACGGCTCAAAGAAAAAAGCAGAAAGGAAAAGCAGATCATATCATCTGCAAAAGAATGAGAATCAAGCTGGCATTAAATTTCACATCAGCAATACTAAATGCTCAGGAAAAAGGAATAATGCCTTTAAAATTCTGAGGAAAACATATTTTTAAACTATATTCTCTATGCCTAATTAAATTACTATACAGGTGTGAACAGAGATCACATTTGCATGTACTGATTTTCACACATTCAAAGAATCAGAAAAGTTGCATCTCACATACAGTTTCTTAGGAATTGTGTTGAGTGCGTCTTTCAATAAAAGGCTGGAGTTCCACAAATGAGAGAAGCAACCCAACAAAGAAGAGACAGTTGTATAGGAGGCCTAGACAACAAGTACAGACAAGAGTAACAGGATGAAGCACTCTTCCTGAAGTAGCTTCAGAAGAAGGAAGTTTCTGGAAAAATTTTAACCAGATCTCTGATGCAATGGACAAAAAAGTTGAGCACGTAACAAAGGCAAATAGTACTTTTAAAAAGCCAGTTAGCAACTTCAGAAAAATTAAAAGCTGTACAAGGCAGGAAATATAACAGCACACTTCTTGACACTGTGATAAACAATACTGTTTTGAGTCCCCATGTAAACACTATTTATTGATTTACAAAGTTACAGACAAAGATGATGGAATTACAATTAGAGAGCACAAGGCAAATCTTATTAATCTCAACATCGTGTAGGAACAGCAAAAACGGATGGAAGCAAATTGTTAATTTGAATGATACAGGAGAGTTTGTATAGCTGAAATACAAGATTTCAGATCAGAAGAGCTCGCCGGTGGCTGTAAGAAGACTTCCATCTAGGATCATGGCTGCAAGAAAAAAGCAGAAAGGAAAAGCAGATCATCTGCCAAAGAATGAGGATCAAGCTGGCATTAAATTTCACATCAGCAACACTAGATGCTCAAGAAAAAGGAAGAATGCCTTTCTATTGGGAGATGGAAGTGGAAGAAAAGGATGGAAAAGATGAGGACTCACAATAAATTGCTTACTGTTAAAGGAACAAATGTTTTCCTTAGATAACCTATAAAGATCTAAAATAGAAATACGACTAACAGGAGACATTGAGTGACTTAGGTTACATTCTCATCTGTCAGCGTAGGAAAAAAATATCATATATAAAACCAATAACTCAAGAGTTATCAATGTAAGCATATGCAGAGATACAGAGGTTACTAACAAAAAATGCTATGAAAATGAAAAGTTACATGTGTGGAGAGACATTGAGGATAAGAGGAGTGGGACAGGAATGATTACTCTTCAGCTGGAGTGCTTTTGTCTTTTATTATTGTTGTTATCATATGGAATTTTCTCTTTTTGATAAAATTTTTAAATGGTTAATATAAAAACTCAAGTATACAAATGTTACTAAGACATGTGCAATCCACTATTAGACACAGTTGATCAAATTTATGTAAAATTGAAGTGACAAAGTATTCTTCTACAATATATTTAATGCTGAACATGATTTCAGAACAGGGAGATGCTCGCTTTATTTTGATAAAAAGCCATTAATTCTCTAATGTTCAAACCCAACAAGATGTAAAGTGTTCTCCAGTATCGCCTTCCATTTGGAGACATCTGTGCTCATTGATCTACAAAGGGCAGGGAATGCCTGATTATTTTATTATGTCATTTGCTACTACAAGAATTATTCATGATCATTTACCAGCAAGCTGAGAACACGTGGGGCTGATGTCTTGATTCAGAACACCAAGCCTAAAAGGGATACAAGTACTTAGTAAATTTAGAAGCAGATTCCACTCTACCACCAGCATCCCCTTCATCTACCTTTAAACACATGCATTTATCACCATCTACCTTTAAACACATGCATTTATCACCAGAAACTGTATGTGCATTTTGCAAAGAATGTCCTTTTGCACAGTAGAGAACAAAGGAATTTTTCTGCAAAGTGATACTGAAACCTGATCACTGATGCATACTCTCTTGCCAGCATCTTGCCTATTGAATGTCATCCCAGCCTATTAGTCCGATATTGTTCTCTTTGGAAAAGAAAGACAAAGATGACGAGTCCATTTAAAGTGCTCAAACAGCACCCTCTGCTGGTTGAGTTTAAGCTGAACATTTGATGTGCAGCAGGGCTTAGTGACACATGGCAGAAAGAAGAAAAGAAAGCAAGGGAAAAACTGTAGACCAGGATGCATAAGGCAAACATAAATAGAACTCCATCAGTAATTTTGGTTACATATAAGGAAACTGATATTTTAGGCATCATAGCACATATATAATGCAAAGGCACTCTATTAATTCCTAATAGAATACTCTGTTCTTACAAAATGTATATATTGAGTGACTTTGCATATTACCTTCAAGTTCTTTACTTTACAAAATAATTCACAAGTTCCCCCAGTGAGTTCCCCTAGTGCTCTGAATATGTGGCATGACTTACACTCTATCTTTGGGTAACATATTAACTGTGCAAAACTAACTGCAAACTGTTTCTTAGGTCACAGACCAGGGCTCTTCATGATACCAGAGATACCTGCACTTACGTGACGTGTTTGTAAGTGTTGAGAAAACATTTACAATTAATTTTTAATGTCTTGCTAATATGTAAGAAACAAGGGTTTGTAGATGGCAAGATTAAGTTCTCTGACAAAGAAAAAAATGAGTAACATATGTCCTCCAGGGCAGGGGATCTGGAGATCTGTTTTGCTTAATATAGTATAAGTTCTTAATAAATTGAGTAGCAATTAAAAACAGGTGCAGTCTTACATTTTAGAAGAGTAGAGCTAGGTTTTTTTTTATATCTTTGACTAAAAATCAATTAGATATTCAGCTCTCCCTACCTACCCAGGGGGTGGAGTTCACTTCCCATTCTCACTAAGCGTTGGTAGCAGAGAAAACAGTCAACAGATTTTAGACAGTTACATAGTGAGACACCCTACAGGCCTTTATTCTGTTTCCTCCAAAGTAAGAGCGGGGGAAATTTAAATGCCCACAGTCACCAAGCCATAAAGTACATGAATGGCATACAATGAGTTTGAGGAAAACCCATGATCCTCTTGGTCTATGTTTAATTTTTGGTGGAGACAACAATATCAAGAAACAATTATCCACTATAAGAAAAGCAGCAGTGCAAATATGATGATAAACAATAACTGAAGCCTCGCTTTGGTGTTAGGGAGACAATTAGGAGTAGGAAGACTGATGAAATGGAGAGTGCGTGCCTCACTTAAACTGGCCAGATACCGCCGGATGCAGTAGCTCACGTCTAATCCCAGCAATTTGGGAGGCTGAGGTGGACGGATCACTTGAGGTCAGGAGATCAAGACTATCCTGGCTAACACGGTGAAACCTCGTCTCTACTAAAAATACAAAAAATTAGCTGGGCGTGGTGGCATATGCCTGTAGTCTCAGCTGCTCAAGAGGCTGAGGCAGGAGAATCGCTTGAACCCGAGAGGCAGAGGTTGCAGTGAGCCGAGATCACGCCACTGTACTCCAGCCTGGCAACAGAGTGAGACTCCGTCTCAAAACCAAAAAAAAAAAAACAAACAAAAAAACTGGCCAGATACTTAGCACTTGTCATTGCAGCCATGAAGCCCACAGGGCCCAGGGTTGCCACATCATTTGATGATTCAAGAGGAGCTTGAAATCAGAATACTTACTCTTTGGGGCTCAAGTCTTCACAACAGTCTGTGAGCCAAAACAGAAAAATATTTACAAACTAAACTTATCCCATGGGCCAGCAGTGTCCAACTACCACAGACTCAAAGTTCTTTCCTTCTGCCTCAGGGCCTTTGTACGTGCTCATCATTCTTCCAGTAATCTTCTCTCATTCCCCCAGCCTTCCTCCTAGGTAACTACACTCATACCTCTGGTATTGACTCAATTGCCACTGCCTCCAGGAAGTCTTTTCTGATCTGCTAGATTAGGTTAGGCCCCCTTGTGATATGATCTCCCGCTTTTCTGCATCTTTTCATCATAGCACATAGCACAGTTTGTAATTATATGTTTATCTGTATAATTATTTGATTTTTTTTCTCCTCCACCATGAGGTCAGAGGCCATGTCTCTGTTGTTCAGCAGCACATTGCCTATAATAAAGGAGGTATTGGTAAATAATTGCTAAATGAATGGTTAATAACTTTAAAGTAGCTCTTCATAGGCATAGCTGGAACTATTCATCTGTGGTTAATGTCACAGGAACCCTTAGATTTGGGCATTGGAGGTGGGAAGGTCTGGGTTTGAATCTTAAACAGCCTACTTACTGTCTAAGTAAGTTGCTGACCGTCCCAGAATTTGTCTCCTCATCTAAAAAAAATGGACCTTACATTTGTGCTGAGGACATACCTAAATACTTTTACAGTACTAATGCCTAGTAGTTGTTCAATAAATGCTAATTATTATTATTATCATTACCTTTAATATTAATAGTCTACTCACATTGACTTGCCCACATCCCATCTGGTCCCAGTGGTGAAAGTTTGACAGATCTGAAATAATAGTCCCATTTCCACGCTTTTGACCTCAGAAGAGCATTCTCCCAACTAATAACTAGACATGAGTATCTGGACTCTACTCTGTATTCAGGAAATCAGGCCTGGAAGAGGTCTTACAATCCAGTGTTTTAATCACAGAATTTTTTTTTAAGTCAGAAAGATTTATTCACCACCGATATCTTTCCTGAGTGTGTAAGTGATCTAAATCAATCCCCTAATAACATGGGGTATTTATCTTAGGCCCCACAACCTGCCAAGAGAGAGTTACAAACTAAGATAGAACAATGGGCATATTATCCCTGAGGTAAACCACGTGATTCTCTGACGTAGGATGTCTGGGAAGGAGGCACGAGGTGTGAGTCACGGCATTGGAGCCAGGCTCACCTGGGCTCATGTTTTTGGTCACCTTAGCTCTGTAGTCTTGGCCAAATCATTAGGGCTTGCAGGTAAAACTAGGCTCATAAAACCTGCTGGGAGGGTTGTTTTCAAGATAGAAGAGAGCGTGTGGAAGAGAGCCTGGCACACGGAAGAGGTGCTCAATGAATGATACCTGTATAAGCAAGGGGGATTTGAGCATTGAACTCATTGCCCACCACCACTCCCCCCAAATAAAATTCTATTTAGTCCACAAAGAATAGTACAAACCACCGCAGGCTGGGTTGTGTACCGTAAATCATAAGATTTCAAACTTATTATGGAAGAAATGAGACCATCTTTGAGACATTTAGGATCACGGATAAACTGGGCCAGAAATTTACCCATTATATACAACCCTTTGTCCTCTCCTTCCACCGAAAAGCAAGGAGAAGTCTGACCTCACCCGTAGTGCTTCTCTGGAAGTCTGGCAGGGAAACCAGCTGACTATAGTCACTAACCTACCACATAGTGGCTGTTTCCTGCATTTACATTCTAAGATCACGTTGGTACCAGCTTCATCCTGTGACACAAATCTGGACCACTTTGTAACAAAATGTCCATGAGTCCCGCCTTTCATCATTTTCTTTTTTCTTTTTCAATGTCTTCATGATCCCAGAGACCTCACACCAGCTTCCCCAGCCCTTAGCCTCCCCCTCAAATTGAGCACAATACCGATAATCATCCACTGCTCCCAATGGAGAGCATCCACAGGTCTCAGTTATACCCCCCTGGCAGCATGCCCTGAGTCTGACCCGGGTACCTGTTGGTCTTCCTGACCGTGGGAACACAAAACCATAGTCAGATTTATCTTTGTTTTCCCAGAAATTGGAACGTAGAAGATGCTTGCTCGTATCTACCCACAAAAGGGACTACTTGTGGCTGATTTATCAGAGAGGAATTTATTCAAAGGACGTTGGGTGATTCCCAGAGTCTCCAGGAAGCTAGATCTGTGTGGCCAAAAACAAGGCCCCAAATAGCACCAAGTGGGGTCACCCCTGCAGAACAGATGCTGCCCTGGCACCACCAACACCACCGCCACCTCCTCAGCTGCCTTAACTGTCCTCAGGAGCCAGCTGTGCTGCTGCTGAGAAACAGCCTTTTCTCTTCCCTCTCTGCTCTGTACTACCTCCCAACTAAAAATCCAGGGCATGTGTCCAGGCCTACCTGCAAGGGAAAATGGAAATGTGGATATCTAGCACTATCAGCTTCTACCAGGAGATGGCCTCCTGCCCAAAAAGACTTACAAGGTAAAAGAGTTTCTCCATGCGACAGGGTTCAAATGCTCAGCAGCCAGAATTATAGCACGGCCAATCGTTACTACACCTACTTCTGAGCATTGACTGGAGTCCAAACTGTGTGATATTTGGTTTTCTTAGGGCTCACTACAGCAGCTAAAAATGACAGTGCTCAATATCTGTTTGTTGGAATTAGAATTTAAAAACAAGAACAGTGAATCTAATGCCACTGACTTTCTTTTCCTCTGGGTCCCATGACATCCACTTTGATTCTCCGTGTTGTCCTAAACTTTTAAAGTGCCCAGACTCAGACTCGCTCTGCCCCCACGGAGTGGATGCTGAGAACAGCACGCTGTAGGCAACCAGCCACACTTGAACCCCTTCCTCCAGCCTGATTGCTTGGCCAGAGCCCCAGAGCTTCCTGGCTTCCCTGTTCTTTGGCTTTGTCTTCTTCCCTTCACCCCCTTGCCCTTTAGACTTGCTGACTGCATTTGGCTCACTTACTTTTTGACCCTGGGCGCTTTGCAGTGTTTCTCAACAGGGGCGTCGGTGCAGAACAATTCTTTGTGAAGCTGAACTGCCCTATGTGTTGCAGGACTTTTTAACATCTCTTGCCATGCTCATTAAAGGTTAAGACTGTTCTGTGGTCATGGGAGGAAGATCCCCAGTGGAGAAGCCCTGCTTTATAAAGACTGCTCCCATTCACCCTGGGTTGCTCCTTGGTTGGGTCACTCCTTCCTGCTCTGCACTCTGGACTTGAACCCAGCTATCTGCCAATCTTGACAGAATTCTACACCCATTTGGAGGGGGCAAACTCAATCAAAATTAGCATTGGGAGGAACTATTGGGTAATAATTGGACAGAGTCAGGGAGAACTGAACTTTTTGTTCCTCCTCTGATGTGTGATTTGCACAAACAATCATTTTGAGCTCCAGATTCTTCATTTGTAAAATAAGAGGTGTTTTAGGTCAGGCTCCCCAGGAGCAGAGCCTGAGATGGGGATTTTTTGCTCAAATGAATTACTGGGGGAGTGCTCTTGGGAGAAGAGGAATGGGGAGAGCAGGTTAGGGGAGAAAAAAAAAAAAAGCTCAGGCAAGGAAACTCTGAAGCATAAATTACCCTGGAGTTAGCCCCACCTGGAGATAAGGCGACCGGCCTTTGGTACTCCCAGTTCAGCCAGGTATTGGCTGAGACCCGGAGTACGGAGGCGGCTACCAGTGGCCAAGGGAAGACTTCCCTCTACCCCTCACATGCATTGGCACATATAGGCTACTTTTCATTGTTTTGCTATTGTAAACAATGTTGCAATGAACATCCTTAACTAAAACTTAAAGTACATTCATGATTACTTACCTAGGATAGATTTCTAAAAATGGTATCACTAGATCAAATAGTTTTTACATTTGCAATAATATGCACATTGCCACATTACCTTCCAGAATGACTATAAGCATTTCTATGTTCCAGGTTCTATATGAAGATAAGACTGACTCTTCTTTTGACCGGCACTGTGTAACTGTAACCTTTAATAGTGGAAACGGGCCGGCGCGGTGGCTCACGCTTGTAATCCCAGCACTTTGGGAGGCCGAGGCGGGTGGATCACGAGTTCAGGAGACCGAGACCACGGTGAAACCCCGTCTCTACTAAAAATACAAAAAATTAGCCGGGCGTGGTAGCAGGCGCCTGTAGTCCCAGCTACTCGGAGAGGCTGAGGCAGGAGAATGGCGGCGTGAACCCGGGAGGCGGAGCTTGCAGTGAGCGGGGATTGCGCCACTGAACTCCAGCCTGCGCGAGAGAGCGAGACTCCGTCTCAAAAAAAAAAAAGAAAAAAAAAAAGTGGAAATGATGCATGGTGTTATTTTTAAATATTTCAAAGGAAACACTCATGGTTTAAATGACCCACATAATTCTGCTAATTGCTAACTAAATTTTTTCTGTATTTATAACATTGGTTAACATAGACACTTTGAAAATACTGGTCTAAAAATTATATCTGAGAATACATTATGATTAGTGTCCAATTTTAGATTTATAAAATAGGTTTTTAATAATAAAAGTTGATATTAATATGACTGTCTGGGGCCAGGCACGGTGGCTCACGCCTGTAATCCCAGCACTTTGGGAGGCAAAGGTGGGTGGATCACAAGGTCAGGGGTTTAAGACCAGCCTGGCCAAGATGGTGAAACCCTATCTCTACTAAAAATACAAAAAATTAGCTGGGCGTGGTGGTGGGTGCCCGTAATCCCAGCTACTCGGGAGGCTGAGGCAGAGAATTACTTGAACCCAGGAGGTAGAGGTTGCAGTGAGCCAAGATGGCACCACTGCACTCCAGCCTGGGCAACAGAGTGAGACTCCATCTTAAAAATATATGTGTGTGTGTGTATATATATACGTATGTGTGTATGTGTGTGTGTGTGTGTGTGTGTATATATATATATATATATATATGACTGTCTGATACTTAGGTTTTAACCTAGCTCATGAGATAAACAGACTGTCAATCATATTTGCTGCTCACCCAGTAGTTAACAAATCAGAAATTATTAATCAAGAATTGAAAATTTGTCCAAGCAAACAGAAGGAAAGAAAAATCTAAATATACTATATGAAATGATAATTGCATTCAGTAAGCAGACAAATAACTTTGGCATTAGGAAATTTAGAGTTTGTTTCCAGTTTTGTCACTGATTTGCTGGCCTTTGAGGAGTTACTTAAGTGTGCCATAAAACAGAGAAATAGAAATGATCCCTGCACTTCTACTCTCCTGCACCCTTGGCCTAATATTGCACCAGATTTTGTAAGTTTCTTAGAAACTGTCTGCCAGGCACTTTGAACTCCTTGAAGACGGGTACTTTATAAAAAGAATTACAGCCTGGGGGTTCCTGGGCTAGTTAAGTATATTTATCATATTTTTTTTTCTTTTGTTTCCAGCCATCGTACAGCTTAAGGCATCTCATGTTTCTTTTTTTTTGTACTTTAAGTTCTAGGGTACATGTGCACAACGTGCAGGTTCATTACCTATGTATACATGTGCCATGTTGGTGTGCTGCACCCGTTAACTTGTCATTTACATTGGGTATATCTCCCAATGCTATCCCTCCCCCCTCCCTCCACACCACGACAGGCCCCAGTGTGTGATGTTCCCCACCCTGTGTCCAAGTGTTCTCATTGTTCAATTCCCACCTATGAGTGAGAACATGCAGTGTTTGGATTTCTGTCCTTGTGATAGTTTGCTCAGAATGATGGTTTCTAGCTTCCTCCATGTCCCTGTACAGGACATGAACTCATCCCTTTTTATGGCTGCATAGTATTCCATGGTGTATATGTGCCACATTTTCTTAATCCAGTCTATCATTGATGGACATTTGGGTTGGTTCCAAGTCTTTGCTATTGTGAATAGTGCCGCAATAAACACACGTGTGCATGTATCTTTATAGCAGCATGATTTATAATCCTTTGGATATATACCCAGTAATGGAATGCCTGGGTCAAATGGTATTTCTAGTTCTAGATCCTTGAGGAATTACCACACTGTCTTCCACAATGGTTGAACTAGCTTACAGTCCCACGAACAGTGTAAAAGTGTTCCTATTTCTCCACATCCTCTTCAGCACCTATTGTTTCCTGGCTTCTTAATGATCGCCATTCTAACTGGTGTGAGATGGTATATCATTGTGGTTTTGATTTGCATTTCTCTGATGGCCAGTGATGATGAGCATTTTTTCATGTGTCTGTTGGCTACATAAATGTCTTCTTTTGAGAAGTGTCAGTTCATATCCTTTGCCCACTTTTTGATGGGGTTGTTTGATTTTTTCTTGTAAATTTGTTTAAGTTCTTTGTAGATTCTGGATATTAGCCCTTTGTCAATGGGTAGATTGTGAAAATTTTCTCCCATTCTGTAGGTTGCCTGTTCACTCTGATGGTAGTTTCTTTTGCTGTGCAGAAGTTCTTTAGTTTAATTAGATCCCATTTGTCAATTTTGGCTTTTGTTGCCATTGCTTTTGGTGTTTTAGTCATGAGGTCCTTGCCCATGCCTATGGCCTGAAAGGCATCTCATGTTTCTTAAAAAATTATTGTACAAGAGAAGGCAGGGCGTGGTGGCTCATACCTGTAATCCCAGCACTTTGGGAGGCTGAGGCAGGCAGATCATGAGGTCAGGAAATCGAGACCCTCCTGGCTAACACAGTGAAACCCCGTCTCTACTAAAAATACAAAAAAAATTTAGCCGGGTGTGGTGGCGGGCACCTGTAGTCCCAGCTACTCAGGAGGCTGAGGCAGGAGAATGGTGTGAACCCGGGAGATGGAGCTTGCAGTGAGCTGGAGATCACACGACTGCACTCCAGCCAGGGCAACAGAGCAAGACTCCATCTCAAAAAAAAAAAAATTATTGTACAAGAGACTAAATAGGGGACACACAAAGCTTCCCAGTCTCATAACCTACCAGTTTCTGGAAAGCTTCCCCAAGACAGTCTCCTTTTATATATGCCTTAAGACATTTATAATACTTCTCTGTAACAACTTTAAACATTTCTTATTTTGATCCCAGATTAAGACTCGATTCTATACAAAACATTTTTCTGAAGAAGTTTTAAAAATAGTACCTGTGTTTCCTCAATTCTAAGACACTTTGATTCTATAACTTATCTTCAATTTAACAATAGCTTTATTGTCACTAGGAAAAAGGAAACATTACAATAAAAGTACACATATGCAGAAAATATTTGCAAACTATATATATGATAAAGGGTTAATATCCAAAATATATAAGGAACTATTACATAAGTTCAGATTGGCTTAGAGTAGAGGACCTGACTGCCAGTCCAGGGTCCCAAGTCATTTAGACACGATGATTGCCCAATGTTTCTTGAATGTTTTCATTCCCAAACCACCAATGGGCCTTTGTCTGGGCCATGCTCAGGAAAAGTAGGATTTACAGGGACCCATAGGACTTGCCTATTCCCAGATGGCTCCCCCAGCCTGCCATACATTCTCTGCCCTGTATCTATATCCTTTGAAATCTCCACTGAGATTTTCTTTTTGGTTAAGAGCAGGGCATATGTGAAATTATAGCTGAAATGCACATTATCTAAAAGGGAACATTCTTTGATGCATTACTAAGATGAATTTCAGATTAAATATATCACACCTATTTTTTTTTTTTTTTTGAGATGGAGTCTCACTCTGTTGCCCAGGCTGGAGTACAGTGGCGTGATCTCAGCTCACTACAACCTCCACCTCCCGGGTTCAAGTGATTCTCCTGCCTCAGCCTTCTGAGTAGCTGGGACTACAGGTGTGTGCCACCACACCTGGCTAATTTTTTGTATTTTCAGTAGACACAGGGTTTCACCATGTTAGCCAGGATGGTCTTGATCTCCTGAGCTCGTGATCCGTCCACCTCGGCCTCCCAAAGTGCTGGGATTACAGGCGTGAGCCACTGCACCTGGCCAACACCTATGATTCTGTTCACTTGTTCATTCTGTTTATTTGTCCCTCTTCCTACAATGACTTTCCCTGCATACACACACACACACACACAAACACACACACACGCACACACATATATAAATGAAACCATTCAGCAAATATTTATTGAGGTCTGCTACAAGGTAGAGCTGTGTTTATAGACACTGAGGGTACAGTTGTAAGGGAAAAAAGGTACTAACATTTCCCTAAAGAATCTTACAATTTAATAAAAGAGAAATCATTTAATTTCTATTTAATTTCTATTAATTATGTAATTTCCATTCTTCTTTATCAATTGCTTAATTTAACGATTATAGGAATAAATCCATAAATAAAATTGTAATCCATCCTCTAGAAACCAAGCAGGCAGTGCTATGACTGTACGATCAGTTGTCTTAACCTTGTCAGGTGGATCAGGAAAAGGCTTCTAGCCCTGGTGGCAGGTCCCAGGGATGTTCATTTTAATTGGTCCATGTATAAACCCAAAATGCAAACGCAGGTCATATAGGTCTAGGTGATGTTTCCAGCCAGGAGTCATGGAGGGAATGGGACTTTAAGGGATTGTTTATTCTTCTGGGAAATCTCCAAGAATAGCTAAAGGACACAAGGCAAAGTTACAGTATGCCAAAAACTGCCTATCCGAGTGGCAGCATCACATTCCCTAGCCTGCTGCCTATCCAGGCCACTGCCCAATGGTGGCCGCTACACACCTACAGGAGATGGTGTATAGGAACCTCCATGACTCCTTTCATGCAGGACAGCAGAGTTTGGGTGGCCAAGAGCATTAAGACACCTGGACTCTACAAGATGAGGATCGTGGAAGAATAGATGGGTCAGGCAAGGGTATGACCCACAGAGGAAAATTTGAAAACCATCACTCAAATATCATATTCTCTCTTGCTGTGAGTCTCCATTTTCTATTTTTTTCCTTATATTTTTGGCACATTATTTTAGGTGCAGTGGGTCTATTTTGGTTTCCCCAAAGCAATATTTTAGCAATAGAACATCTGTCACCTTGAGAGCCTGAGAGGAATCTCAATATTCTTCACCATTTTGTAACCAAATCCTAATGTATCAGACACTGACCCTGTTAGTAAGTACTTAAAATGTGCAGGGTGCACGAAATTAAAAAGATTATAACCCCCAGTACCACACACGCACACAGATCTTGTTCTACCTGTGCCATGTGAAAAATCTTATCGCAGATATGTCCCAAAAGGATACACACATCAATTATCTCATTTTATTTCTCTTTACTGTTTTTTTCTTTGTGTCATTTTAATCAATTTTTTGTAATTACTGACAATGTTCTTATCTAACAAGCAGTATTTAAAATATTTGTTTTTGGGAAACAACATTGATACTGAATTTTCT
Organism: Nomascus leucogenys; assembly: GCF_006542625.1. NCBI lineage: Eukaryota > Metazoa > Chordata > Mammalia > Primates > Hylobatidae > Nomascus > Nomascus leucogenys. The sequence continues at coordinate 12,953,047 of NC_044390.1, read as the reverse complement.
ACTCTCAAGAACTTTAAAAATCAAGTGAGTGACAGACAGTATGTAAGTAACACAGAGGGCTCAGCCATTGCACAACTATGAGACCTGGCCACAGATTTAACCTCTCTGAGCCTCAATTTCCTCATTTATAAATAGGAGCAATAATGCATGGCTCACAGGACTGTGTAAGAACTAAATGAGATCATGTGTGTAAAGCAGATCGCACAATGCCTGGCAAACAGTCGGTGGCTACAGCATGTTAGTCCCTCCCCCTTTCCCCTCAGCTTACTGAGGTCTCTGGAGGATACAGCAAATAAACACAAATGGCATGGTGAATTCTGTGGGCTAAAAATGTGATCTTTTTAAGGCATAGCGTGTTTTAGTTTCTAAAACAACTGTTGTACATCTAAGAATAGCTCTCTTTATGACTGTGTGATTTTATCCATCCGGGTTCACACAACCTCAATGTATCAGTTAGTCTTTCACATTAGGTTTAAATTTTATTTTCCTCAAGAAAGTCTTCTCCAGGCACTTCAGCTCACAATGATCTCTCCCTTTCTTAAATCTCCGAATGCATTAAGCAAAACCTCACCTTTGAGAGAGAGAGAGAGAGAGAGAGAGAGATTTTCCTTAACCAATTTGTCCACCTCTAAAGCAAGGATTGTAACCAATGCCCCTTTGTGTTTTTGGAACTCAACACAGTACCTTGCATTCAAGTAGGTCCTAAAGATATGCTTGTTGGTAGATTGGTTGGTTGACAGATGGACAAGGACTTAACTCCTTTGTTATAACTGTGTAACAGTCTTGCATTATCTGGAGTTCGTACAGGGGAGCAGGACTTTCTTGAGGAATTCAACTGCTAATTCCCCAACAGCCCCCAAATGGTACCACTTGGAGTAGCTGAGGAGGAATCACTCAGGATCTATGATTTGAACCACTCTGAGATCTACTATAAATTCAGCAGCTTAATCCACTGCTCCCCTAGCTAAGCAATGAGCAGTGTTTCTTCTCCACTGAAAACAAAAACATTTGTCCAGTTTAGTAAATGTCAGCCCAGCAGCATGAAGAACAAAATATCGAATGCCATTTCCATGAAGCAAAGTTACTGGGCCAACAGCAGATGCATCCCTTGGCACCAGGCGAAACTCATTATGTTAGCAGCCGTAGCACCAGAGATCAAGAGCACACAAAGCCCAAGCTTTCAGGGCTGGTTAAAAAGATCCATCTATTGTCTCTGGCAGACAGTGCTAGAGATAAAGTATCCTGGAGACTCAATGTAAGACAGGCTGGAAATGCATGTGCCAAGCCAACACGAAAGCAAGGCTGCACAATGGTAACTACTGAAGGAGCAGCTGGTCCTGGTGGCACCAGACTGTGACTTTCAGCCCATGTCATCAACACTTGTCCATAGGGTAAACATTTTCTGAAGAGGTGCCTGTCAGTTTCCATTTATTTATAAATAAGTGAATGAATAGCATCCAACTTACACATTTTTCATGGTCTTTTTTTTTTCTTTTAAATTCTGAGGGCAGATGAGAAAGAGCACCGTGAAGCAAAGTGATAACACAAGGAGAATGCATCTCTGTCCTGGAAGGAGGGTTGACGACTGACAGATGATACATGTTGAGTCAATGGAATGAGGCAGTTGCAGGCTATTGTTGGAACAAAAGGAGGTCAAGTTTTATTCTTTTCTCCTGCTGGGACAGAAGGAGTTGGTCACAACTTTTCTTTAAAAAAAAGTAAAAGAGGAATGCATTCCTAAATCAAGACTTCCTGGGGCAGTGAGAACAATTGCAGCACTCCTCAGCTACACCATCTCTGTTAGTGGACAAACGCTGCTAACTTTTTAAGCTGAACTTGCAATCTTCTTGGGCTTGAGCTGCCACTCTAAGAAAGTTCTTTAAAATGCAGATTAGCTGCAGGCATCTCATTTTATTAATTTCCTCTTGGAAATATCAAAATGGCTATGAAAAAACAAAACTGTATACATTGATAAGGTTTTATATGGAGGTTTGTAGAATGCAGTGATCACAAAGTAAGCTTCCTATCTTTAAAAATGGCCTTGGAGTTCTTCTTACCAGCTTGCTCTTCAAAACAAAAAATAAAAATAAATAAATTGTATCAAATCCATCTTGGACCAGAAGGTAAATTGGAAAAATACAAAAAGGCAGAGGATTAAATAAATGCACCTTCTTTGAAACAGATGATGACATTTTCTAGGCCCAATTCAGATGATGCAGAGCTGCCTTTTGCAAAGCAGCACGCTACACAACAGATGGCCTGATGGGCCTTTGGGTTTAAATCTCAGCTGACATCTCTCACCAAGTGTGGTAGAGTGATTGCATTAATTCCCCAGTTCCTCACTCCTTCCTGTATCCAGGTTCTGACTACCATCCCAGCCATGTTGCTTTCTCTGACCAAAGGGATGTTATTGAACATGTCACAAGCAAAGAGATTAAAAACTGGTTGTGTCTTTGCCCTCAACCACTGCCATAAAAATATGCCAGAGCTAGTCTACTGAATGATGAGAGACAACTGGAACATAGGTGAGATCACCTGATCATCTCATCCTAAACAATCCTAATCTGCTGACAGTCAGCTGACTTCCAGGCATGTCAGGGAGCCCAGCTCAGACCAGAAGAACTGCCCAGCTGAGCTCAGCCTAAATCACTAACCTGCAGACTTGTGAGCTGAATAAACACTTATTGTTTCAAGCCACCAAGTTTTGTGGTTATTTATTATAAAGCAATATTGTGGCAAAAGATAACATATACTACATGATACTGGATGAATCCCTTTACCCCACAAGCTTTAGTTTTCTTTAATATTCTCATATGCAAAATGGGTGTACATTAACTTCTTCTCAAGGTGGATGGCATAATTAAATTCATTAAATTAAATAAGGTATATGAAATTATTTAGCACAATCGCTGGCACATAACTGGCATGTAATCAATGAGAGTTCCTTCTGTGCCTCACATTCTTCCTTTAGATCTCTCTCATCAGAAGAAATGCCTTCTTAATGTCCTCATTAGTTTCCATTCACCAGACACCACATGATTCATAGTCGTACGCTGTTTGGAGCACTGTGGTGGCATCCATGGGGTACGTCGCCAACACTAAGCAGAAAGATTCTTGTGACACCTGGAAAAATCCTGCAATGTGCTTGAAATTTCCCAGGTTATTGCAAAGATTCCATTTACTCCAGATCACAGCTCCAGGTTGAAGCCCAGAGAAATGGCACTGACTTTCCCCTTCCTGAAGGCTGTCTCTGAAGATACAAGCTCACGTTTCACTGTTTTACTTCTTCACTCCTCTAATAACATTTCTTGGGATCACCTTTCACATGAACTGCTTGTATCCAAGTTTTTGCTGAGGTCTGCTTCAGGAAAATCCAAACTTCATTAATCCCAGAGACCCATCTTTCTATGGAACCCACCTGAAAACCCAGATTCCAAGAGGCAGATCTAGCAAGAATATGAGAGCGAGCAGAATCATACCCTCCTTTGAAGAATATTTGATGAGTAGACATTGAGATCACAATGTCGATGATTCCATTCAGACCTTCAGTATCTCCCTTCTGAGATTTTGTAGTAATCATCTAAGTGGTCTTCTTTCCTTCAAGTTTGTCTCACATCTCCTCACTATCCCTCCTATATTCATCCCCATTCAACCACACAACTGCCATGTGGCTTCCCTCCTAAAAAATTATTAAATGCCCCCCACATCCTCATAATGAGTCCAATCTCCCTAAAATAACATACAAGACACTTCCGATCTCATCATCCCTGTTTACCTCTCCTGCTTCATGCCTTACCACTTCCCTGTACCTCCCACTTTGGCCACACTAAGTAACTTGCGATTCCTGACTCTATGCCATGTTATATTGAAGTGCTATTTCCTCAATCTGAAATCTCTTCCTCCCATATACCTACTTCCGGAACCCCAATTCCTCCTTTGAATCCCACACATAATTGTGATCTTAAGGGTCCCAGGGACTTCATACAGTGCTGAGTAAGAACTCACCATTTGTTGAGGTAATCTACTGGATTAAGGTTTCTGAAAGTGTAAGACCATCACTCATAGAGAAGCAGGCTCTTCAGGCAGGCTTGGGAGGTCATAATCAGGACATGGAATGGATTGGGCAATCATATCTACTCTCTTGCTGACTGTTCTTTCAAAACATATCTCTAATCCCTTCGATTCTTTCCATGCCTACCCCACCACCCATATCAGATTCCCCTCTCATAGCACCATGTACCTGCCCTCATTGTCTTTCTGAGAGTTTTAATTTTATATTACATGCAAGGTTAATTGATTAATGTCTGTCTCTTTCTATAGATGGCAAATTCCTGTAATAAAACAGCCAAGTCTGCACTCAGTCACTACGGATGCAGTTCTTAGTACAGAGTATGGCAGATAGTAAGCATTCAATAAATATTAGTCAAAGTAATTAGTGAATCTGTCCCTTCTATTTACAAAATTTAACCTTCAAGTCACTTCCATCATTTCATACCTAGCGCTCTATAGCAACTTTTGGCTCACATGTTAACTTCCCACACCTAATTGTGATCTTAAGGGTCCCAGGGACTTCATACAGTGCTGAGTAAGAAGTCACCATTTGTTGAGGTAATCTACTGGATTAAGGTTTCACTCATAGAGAAGCAGGCTCTTTAGGCAGGCTTGGGAGGTCAAACAGGACTTCAGCCGGCAAAGATGATGGTTTAAACACGGCTTGATAAAACACAAAATGCAGGTAAAAACAACTTGTGTAGGAAATAGTAAGTTGTTGGCTGGGCACAGTGTCACCTCTGTAATCCTGGAACTTTGGTAGGCCAAGGCTGGTGGATCACTTGAGCCCAGGATTTTCAGACCAGCCTAGGCAACATAGCAAGACCCCATCTCTACAAAAAAAATATAAAAATTAGCCAGGAGTGATGGCGTGTGCATGCAGTCCCAGCTACTTGGGATGCTGAGGTGGGAGGACCACTTGAACCCAGGAGACAGAGGTTGCAATAAGCCAAGATGGTGCCACTGCACTCCAGCCTCAGTGACAGAGTGAGATTCTAAACTAGCTGAGAAATAAGGTAAATAAGACAGATTAAAGACCAAAATGTTACTTTTATTATTGATGAAGTTGATATTAGAGAAAGTGGGTTATGCCTAAACAAGAAGGACAAATGGACTTCCACATACTAACTCAGAATTGGACAAACCATCCTGCAGTGCTAGTCTGAAAAGGCATCCTCATGGAAAAGACAAAAGTGCATGCTGCCTGCAGGCAGCTGTTTCCCAAGGAAAAGAACAGAAAGGGGCAGGCCCACTTTCCCCTCTAACCTCCCCAGTCACATCGGGTCACTCTACCTCTCCTGGTCATATTCAGTGAGGATCTGAGGGAAGAGGCAGGTGGTTATTCTAATGAAGCTCACTCCACATAGGATGTGGACAATTAATAATCCTTCCTAATAATTTATATCAAGGATCAACAAATGATAGCTCAGGAAGTGAATCCTGCCTGCTGCATGTTTTTGAGCACCCCCCAAGCTAAAAATGATTTTTGTATTTTTAAATGATTGAAAAAACTTCTGGCCAGGAGCGGTGGCTCACATCTATAATCCCAGCACTTTGGGAGGCCGAGGAGGGTGGATCACTTGAAGTCAGGAGTTTGAGACCAGCCTGGCCAATGTGGTAAAACCCTGTCTCTACTAAAAATACAAAAATTAGCTGGGCATGGTGGTGCATGCCTGTAGTCCCAGATACTAGGGAGGCTGAGGCAGGAGAATCGCTTGAACCTGGTGGGTGGAGGTTGCAGTGAGCCAAAGCCACACCACTGCACTCCAGCCTGTGCAACAGAGCAAGACACTGTCTCAAAAAAAAAAAAAATCTGAAGAATAATATTTCATGACACATGAAAATTATACTGCTCACCTATTTTCCTGGGAAGATTTGTTTCCACTTAGCTTATTTATTTTCCCTCACATCCCTCTGTTTTCTCACCCTTCTGTTTGGCTTGTCTTCACTCTGCCTGGGACTAGGTCATATCCATTGTTTAATCCCATCTCCATTCCCACTGAAATCATTGTCTCTGTGTGGACAATGCTTAGTTCTCCCCTTCACTCAAAATATGTTTCATCTTGAAATTTTGGCTCTATTTCTCAAGGTACCATCTCAACTCCTCCACCAACTTTTACTGCTAATGTTTTCAAAAGCACTGATTTTATACTTAATCTACTCTACTTCATCATTCATTGACTCTTTTTCAGTTCCTTCCATTCTTAAAGCACCACATGTGGAATGGTTAAAGGACAGAAGGATGTTTACTTTGAAGAAGAGAAGGCTCAAGTTTGTCACGCAGGGTGTTAAAATTGGACAGGCTGTCAGGTGGCGGAAGGATCACGTGTCTTACAAGCCCAAAATGGAAAATGAGGATTAGCAAGTAAAAGCTACAGTGAGGCAAATTTCAATACAGTAATAGAAAGAATTTTATGTCCACCAGAATTATCCAGGGATGAAGTGGGCTGCTGTGGGTAACAGCAAACTTCCTATTACTGGAGGTATTCAAACTTACATTAGATTGTTGTAGAATCAAAGAAAGCATTAAATGAGCTCGTAGACCAGATGGGTGCTTCTGTATTCTGAGATTTTTGTGATTATCATAAACAAAGCCATGTTTCAAGTTCATGTTATTTTTTGTGTGTTGTGTATATATAAAAATAAGCCAGGCTGGGTGCGGTGGCTCACGCCTATAATCCCAGCACTTTGGGAGGCCAAGATGAGTGCATCACGAGGTCAAGAGATCGAGACCATCCAGGCCAACATGGTGAAACCCCATCTCTACTAAAAATACAAAAAGTAACTGGGCATGGTGGCAGATGCCTGTAGTCTCAGCTACTCGGGAGGCTGAGGCTGGGGAATCCCTTGAATCTGGGAGGTGGAGGTGTCAGTGAGCCAGGATCATACCACTGCACTCCAGCCTGGTGACAGAGTGAGACTCTGTCTTAAAAAAAAAAAAAAAAAAAAAAAAAAGCCCAGGCACAGTGGTTCATACCTGTATCCCAACACTTTGGGAGGCTGAGGTGGCAGATCACAAGGTCAGGAGTTCAAGACCAGCCTGACCAACATGGTGAAATCCCATCTCTACTAAAAATATAAAAGTTAGCTGGACGTGGTGGCATGTGCCTGTAATTCCAGCTACTCGGGAGGCTGAGGCAGGAGAATCGCTTGAACCCGGAAGGCGAATTTTCAGTGAGTAGAGATAATGCCACTGCACTCCAGCCTGGGCGACAGAGCGAGACTCCGTCTCAAAAAATAACAATAATATTTTTTTTTATAATTATAAGAGAGTCAGGAAAATGGGAGAGAGTGCATTGCTGAGTTGAAAAGTCAAGTTAAAAGTATTCACAGTGGCCGAAAAGGAAATAAAAGAGGGAATCAACGGGACTTAAATAGAAGGAACATTGAGCTGTGGTGAGGGCCGGGTGTAGGAAAAAGTGGACAGGTCTCAAGGGTTAGTGAGTTTTTCCAACAATGTTTAACAACTCAGGGCTTTCCTACATCAGCCCTTGCCCCATACACCCCCAAATGCAGGGTCCAGAGTGATTGCACCACTGATTGCTGTGGGGGTTGGGGGGTGGGGAACCTGAGAAGCTCATTGCAGGGAAGACAGCAGTGGCTGCTTATCTCCAGCTCCAAGCATATGTGTGCCTTTGTGAATGCAGATCCTCAAGCGTATGTCCCAATAGAAACATTCTACTCTATGGGCTTACTAAAGAATCTTAACACCTTCTAAAATTGCCCAAACCCTTATAGATGCCCAGTATTCAACAATGTGAACTGCTTGACCTATTCAGTCAGAAATAATAGAAAATATATTAAAAGCACTACCTTTTCATGCTCTTAACATAATGCTTTGAATTTCCAGTGCATCCCAGTGGATTACTGTGAATTGCTTTGTAGGCACAAAATTTTCTGTTTGTTTTCCCTCCTACTGTTCACTATAATCTTTGAAAGTGTATTTATCAAAAGATGAAGGCACTTGTTTCTCCCTCAGCCTTCTCTGGAGGAGCACTTAACAGCATGTAGGAAAGCCTATGTTTAAAGTCTTGTTGCCCCCCTGGTCGATTTCCCACCCCCATGATTGCTCTCTTCTAATTTTCATCATAGTTCCCACCTCACTCTCCGCCCCACTGACTCTCTAGGCTATCTTCCTGTTACCTGTGCTAGAATACTCCCACTCCTCTCACCACCCCTGTGTTCAAGAGTCATAACCCTTTGGAGTGCTGTGTCTGTGAAAGAAGACAGAGACTGGCCAGACTCAAGGCTTTCAGGAGATTTTATGAATGTGATGGTGCCCATAGCTCCATAGAAACTATGATTATCATCATCAGCCCAGCTAGCAAAACAGACCTGCTCATCACGGTTTATACATGAAAGGGAAAAACAACTTTTCCCATCTTGCAATGGTGAGCTTCTCCTTTAGGTGTGTTTTTGAATGATCTCCTGCCATTTTCTCCCCAAGAACTCTTAACATTATTTGACATTCACTTCAGCATCTTGCAACTTGGGTCCAGGAACAATAAACCAAAATAACCAAGTAAAGGAAACATGCATTCTTTATTTTTTCCCCATCCAAACACTTACTCACTTAGAGCATTCACTGGTGAAAAGCAATGTACCTCTAGCTGGAGAGGAAGAAAGCACAGGGAAACCAGGATGGAATAAGAGTGAATTTGCTATATGGAGAGAATGCCAGATTCTTGGTTTGAATGGGGAGAAAAAGAAAAAGAATAGCTTTAAAGGTACTCTGCCTTCGAGCAGGGTAATCAGCACATTTCACCCCATTTTAACTGAATATAGCCTTGCAAGTCCACTGATCCTCTCCTATTTTATTGAGAAAAATCACAAGAGCTTCCCAAATTTTTATTTTCTTTGTCAGCATTTCATAGACGATTGGGGACAAGTTCTTTGGGCACAGGCAGGCCTGAATTAAATTCAAGGCTTCTCTGTCGTTTACCAGGTGCTGGGCAAGTTCCTTGATCTTTCCAAGGAAGTTTCCTAATTGTAAAAAGGGAAAAATCATGCTGATGTTATAGATATGTTTTGAAATTTTATTTACATAATGTATTGAAAGCCCCTAGGCCTTTCTTAAGCCCCTAGACCCTTCTTAAGCTTAACATAAAACTCCTGGTTCTTGATCTGTGTTTAATAGCGCGGGTCAAATCATGTGTTTAGTAAGTGGTTAGTATTATTTCTTTGTTTTCTTTTCTAGAGATATGTAAAAGTATAAGAAAATAAGCAAGGGAAGAAGCCATGGGGATAACAGGGCTTGGAGTGTAAACTAACACACATCTCATAACTAAAAGGACTCCTCCCAATATAAGAACTACTGGAACATTGCCTCTTAACTGGTCCTCTATTTCTAGATTCTGCCTATGATCTATACCAGTAATCTCCAAAATACAGTACATGCACTCAAGCAAGTGTGCAAAACAATCAGAGGGGGAGATGGAAGAGAACATTAGAACTTCTATATATACCCACTTTTATCAAATAAGAGATTAAGCTTTTCTGATATTTAATATGGCGTGGCACTCTCAGTCTCTATGTTAGTGATCACCCCTCACACAGGATACGTGGGAAGTCTTGAGGGAAAATGAGAGTCTATAAATCACAGGAGTTGACAGTGATTCCCTAACATTGTCATTTGTTTAATAATTTATGATACATGCCCAGTTGAGTGAATACGTGGAACTATTGTCTAATTCTAACTTGCTGAAAAATCATAGAATAAGTGAGAAACTTAAAAAGACCCCTGAAAATAAATAATGGGTCAAAGATACCACAACAAAGCAAGCCACGTGGTAGGAAAAGTTGATTGTTCTCCACTTAGAAGTACTTTGTCACCATATTACAATATATGGTATAATATAATTATATACATAATAATTATAATTAGATCTGACAAGAGATTAGCTCACCTCAAGAAGATGATTTGGAATATGGATTTACCTATACACTCCTTAACAGTGTCACCCTAGGTAGATAATAAAATATTAGCTATAACATTTAGTAAGACTTTAAAACTAAGCAATCAGAAC